>NW_017731659.1:1659930-1664689 GCF_001890085.2 Hipposideros armiger
TCCCCTCGGCTCTGAGACTGATAGACGCACGCACACACCCTCCGAGCGTCTGCGCGCCCGCCGCGCCAAAGGGGGCTCCACAGGCCGCGCCCGCCGCCGCTGCGGCGCTGGGCTACTGGGAAAAAAAAGTTCTGCTCAGCCGACCAGTGAGCCTACCGACCACCAGCCGACTAGTGCACAAACCCCCTTCTCCTTACCTCGGTCCGGAGATCCCGGGAGCGCGCTGGTCCCGTCCGCACTGCAGCCAGCTTGAAGGAGCCCCTCTCCAATGGGCCCGCTCCTCTCGCGCCCCTCCCCGCCCCCACGGGCATTTGCCCAGCGGCAAAGCAGACTCTTCCAGGTAAGTATATAAGTTACTGTACTGTGTGGGAGGGTCACGATCTTGGTAATTGCGGCTTTCCGAGCTTAACCCCCTGCGTTCCTGCCTTGCTCCAACTTGTTGAGGACTCGTCGGGTCGCGGACAGAGCGAGCGTGCGCGCCAGCGAGCGCGCCGGCTGGAAGGGGGAGAGAGGTGCACCGGGCAGCGAGGGGAGAGCGAGGCAACGAGCGGCGGAGTTCAGCTGCACCCCTGGCAGCGGGTTTCATTGGATAGGTCTTTCCCCCGCACCCCCGTCCCTCCAGACTCGGTGCCCCCCCCCTTACGTCTCCCAAGTAGGGGACGTCTCCAGGCGAAGTCACGATTCCTGCTCAGTTCGGAATGAACTGTGACTAGAGCCATGACGCAGCCAGCGCGCATTACTCACTTTTTGCAGTCACGACTTGGGAATCCGTGCTGGTTGCAACCAAAATTACACCGCTACCATTGAATTATTTAATAGGTTTTAGTTCGGGGGTAAACTTGTGCATTGTGTCAAGCGATGGGGGGAAAGGGGGACGGGGGGGAAATGAGGTCATGGGGCTTTCTCCCCTCCCCCGTTAGTGACTCTTGGACAACCCCCACCCCGCCACCGCTCCACGTGTTGCAAATGTTTTATGGTGCTACCACCCCTCCCGGCCCGACCGCTCCCCCCCACCCCAGCCCCAGCTGTATCCTGAGCAAATGTGGCAGAATTTGTAAACATAACCACGCAAATTGCGGGGCTGAGAGGGGAGAGGCTTGGGAACGGGAAGGAGTAGGTCCGGATGAATGACGAAGAGGCCGAGGGGTGGGCCGAGAGGCTGCAAGCAGCTTTGGTTTGAGCTGAATTGTCAAGACAAAAGTGTGGGATGCAGCGTTATTTGTGTTCTTCTCCACATCAGTAACAGCCCCTGTTACTATTATGAGTTGAGGAATACTCAGTTTCAGCCAGGGAATCTTCCCAGAAAGGGACTGCTTCTGAGCTAAAAATAATTCGACCCATCCTCCTTCCCCCCACTCACAGGGCTGCACTTCGGATGCCCTGCATGGGGGTCAGGTCACTAAAGCCAGAGGCTGTTGCTGGATTTAGGATGGGACAGAGGGAACAGAAAGTACCTCGGCTCTTCTTTCTCGCCTGAAGGCTGCCCCCCTCAGATACTTAACCTCACCTTCCCGAGTTTGTTTTTTTTTCTTCCACTTACATAGAAAATATCCCTGCATGCACGCAAGCATACTGCAGGTCCCTAAGATTGCCTCATTTCCCTCACCGTCTACAGCCCACCCTTATGGGCCAGTTTGAGGATGAATTTTTATTTATCCTCTAAGAGGAGTCAATCAATATAAATGTCTTTGTGCGCTTGTGATACCCATTCCCTTTCTGGCCTGTGATAACCTTCCTCCCCCCTCACCTGTCTGGCTACAGGTTTGGCCAAAATGTCTGGAGCTGATTGCAGTGAATCTCAGCCTAGGTCGAGCCCATAATCCCAGGAAGTTGATAGTCTCCTCAATAACATTTGGCAACTAGAAGTAGAATCCTCCTCCCCCTTTCTCTCGGAGCCGGTTTTCAGAAACCCTTTTTTGGCTTTTGGTTTTAAGGCGCCCTGCGATGCTCCCAAGCCTGGATTCTCTGCGCATCGCACCAACAACTCCTGTGCCTTGGCTTCTAATTCAGTCTTTTCACCACCAACTCATTTGGGGCTCCTATGACTAGGACGCGAAGGGGAAATAGTGAGAAAAATGCCATAATGCACAGACACATCCTTACACACCTCACAAGAATTGCAGAATGTGGGAGCGTGGGGGGGGGCATGAAGTGGGAGGGTACAAGAGTCCGAATAAAGCAACCTATAGCTTCTTATTTTGAGAGTCACCATCACCGGAGAGAAATCTTTCAAACCCACTGGCGGGAAGGTACGGGCGCCTGGGAATGGAGACCCAGATAGTGCCTGGCCTCTGCGGAGAAAGCCAGTGAGGCATAGGCTCTCGGTTCCTGGAGCGCTGGGCCTTGGCTCATCCTCAAATCTAACACTTTGCTCCCCCTCCTTAAAATTTTTTTCCTTACCTACCCACTCACCCCTCCTTTTCCCCAAAGCTCTCACCGAAGTCACGACTATCCCCTTTGAACACCCTTAACCCCCTCCTCTCCGCATCCTCCTTCTGCATCCAGGGCGGGGCTATCCGCAGCTGGCGCCAACCCCGCCCCCTGGCGCTGGGAGCTGAACTCGCTGAAGACGGAGGAATTTTCAGCACTTGCCTTCCATGGACAGCTACCGCGTCCTGGGCCGGCCGCGACCCGGGTCGCGCGGTCCTCTGGCTCCGCGACCGGAGCGCACAGGGAAGTTTGTCAAAGGAATAGGCATTCCCCCCCTTTACCTCCCAGCCCCATCCATGCAATTTTAATCTATATCGCATCGTTTCCATTAATCTCGCTGAGATGGTCCATTAAGTCATATCTGGGCACCCTTTAAGACAGAAAATGGAGATGGGAGGGGGACAGTAGAGAGAGCCGGGCTCAACAGCGCCGACCCATAAAGAGAAAGGGAGTTGCAGCAGCTATTGATTCAGAGATTCGTCAGGGTGATTCCCGGTTCTGCAAGAATTTCCTCTTTCAGTTCCTTTGCATGCATCCCCAAATTCATTATGCACACACACAGCTATAGCCCTCACCCTCTACTCAGTCCCACCCTCCTCTTCAGAAAGGGGCAAAAAGGCAGCCAAAAAGAACCTCAGAGCATGCATAAAGTAAGCCTCAGCTCATACTCACAGTCTGCGGCATGCACATGACATAATATTACTTACCCAAACGGGAACTCCTTAAGAGAGAGAAAGAGAAACATAGGGGGAGGGACGAGAAAGTGGAAAGAGAGAAGGAGACAGAAGAGGAGAGGAAAAATCCAACAATTAATTTCCAGACATAGTGGGGAGGGGGGATGCGGTGAGCTCCAGGTTTTCTTCCACCCGCGCTGGCTTTTTATCCCAGTGCAGCCCTCGGTCTATTTCTGGAACACGATCAAACCCTGGTGCTATTTTTAGCAAGTACTGAAAAAACCTCCACACACAAAGGCATTTCGCTGGAACGTTACATCCAAAACATTAAATGTGTATTAAGCGCCCCCTCCTCACTTTTTTTTTCTGCACCATCAGACTCACTTGCATTACTGCAGATGATGTTTTTCAAAGCAGAAAAATACCCAAATATTATATTCTCCCTCCCTCCCTCCCTCCCATTAAACTCCCGTCTGCCTCTGCCTGTTGCAAGCTCTTAGCAGTCTCCCCAGCAGAAGGCTTTGGAGTGGTTGTATTCTTTTAGAGCTGCATGTCTCCATTGACCAGATTCCCTACATGATGGGGAGGAGTGGGGAGTGTGCTTACGCCCCTTTCCCAGAGGAGCTTCCCAAGAAAGCTCTAGTCTAATGCTATCACGATGGAGATTCCCAAATGAGGGGGAGGGGGGAATCTTCCGTACCCTTCCCACGTTTCCCACCCAGTCTTTTCAAAATCGCGCTGTGTTTGCAACACACCGCCTTTGGAAATGTATATTTTGAAAGCTGCATGTGTGTGTGTGTGTGTGTGCGCGCGCGTGTGTGTGTGTGTGTGTGTGTGTGTGTGTGTGGCGTTCTAGTAATTCACTACGAGGGGGCTGGAGAAAATAGACTCATGAAGGCAGCGCAGAGCAGCCGCCTTGAGTCTCCTTTGCCAGCCTGCGTCAGTCATCAGCTACTGACGTCACGTGCAGATTCTCCTCTTTGGTGGGTCTGGTTCAGCAGGGAAAAGGCTTCTGCTCGGAGACAGAGCTTTGTGTTCCGTGCAGCCACTAAGCAGGCGAGGCGGCCGAGGCGGGCGCCACCCCAGGCGAGGGCTGGGCAGCTGCAGAAGAGGCTGCAGCCTCGTCTGCACTGGGCGTGCGGGGCCCCGAGGGCGTGCCCAGCAGGACAGCCCCTTTCCCAAACGTCCTCCGCTGCCCAGTGCAAACTCGGCTCCTCACAGACTCGCGCAAGCGTCCTTTCTCCGCCCTTTCGCAACTGGCCACTGTAGCAGAAACAGATTAATTCTGTGTGTTTGTCGGGCTGATAGCCCCGGCTCCTCGAGTGACGCAAATAACAGATTCTACGGCTCCCGCTCTCTCCCCTGCTCCCTTTTTCTCGCTCCCTCCTTTCCCCTCTTGTTTCCTGCGCCCACGCATCCTGCTTGGTCTCCCACGGAATCAGCCAGCTACAGCTTCCCAGAGAGCAATCATCCGAGTTACAGACAGATAGACTCCCAGAGCAGGAACAAATAAACCTACAATTAAACATACACACACACAGCCCTTTGCAAGTGGCCAGCAGCGTTTAGGGGCTGCCCTGTGTGTCTGGGGGGTGGGATGGGGGCAGGGATGGGATTCATAAATCCACTTGCCTCCAAGGAGTCAGTTGCTGGCG
>NW_017731659.1:1664749-1691865 GCF_001890085.2 Hipposideros armiger
TGGGGGGTGGGGGGTGTCAGAGGAGAGGGACAGGACAGGGCTTGCTGCGCTTTCCCCTCTCCTCACCACCCTAAAAGGAAACCCACCTCTATAAATACCCAGATGGCAGAATACTTAGCGAATAAACTTTTGTTGGATGGTAGAGGAGGAGAAAATTCAACAAAGACTGCAAATACTTCGTCTCTCGAGACATTATGGGGACTTTTTAAGACTAGGTGACGGTGTACTCCTTTTTTTCCCCCTCTCAAAGGCCAGGGGATCTTTTTTCTTCTTAAAAGAATGCCCCTGAAAAATGAGCTCAATGCATTAGAGCTATTTTTAAACCAATTTGAATGGAGCCTGTTTCATGAAGGTGACGAAATGTGTGTGAGTGTATGTGTCTTGGTGTGCTGTACCTGACTCTGAGGTTTTCAGCAGAAGACATGCCACACCTCAGCATGACAAAGGGTTTATTGATTGGTGGAGTGATGGAGGTGGGAAGAATTCTTGCAGATTGGAAGATCTGAACAAAATCACATACACAGAGATCACCTTCCACAAATCTACACAGCATCCCAGATCCACCTCACAGAACCTCTGCCCTGAAGGGGGAGGGGGAAGCAGAGAGCTGTTTACAGTCATGGCTTGATGCATGGTTCATCTCTTTTACTAACCCTAATTATCAACTTTCCCTGACAATGGTTTTCCTTGATGCCAATAAACAATTTTCCAGAAGTTACCACTAGGATTTGGGGCACCAAGCCTGGGAGACAGTACAGTGATCATGGGGCTGATATTTAATCAGTGTGACTTTTAATACCCTCTCATCTCCTTCCTTAGGCACTCCTATCCTTAGAGATTTGGGGCTAAGCTTAAGCCCATCCTGTACCCTCAGTTCCTGTCTGTGGCTTCAGCCTTTCCCACTAAAGGGAGATGGAGCACAGTGGCTCAGCACAGGAGGACACCCTCTGGCAGCCCATCAGCAGCTATTTATTTTTAGCTCCGTGAATGCATGTATGTATGCATGTGAGAACGCCGCTGCAGTGGGGAGTGTGCAGTCAGACAGAAGTAGTATCAGTGAGAGGTAGGTGGCCCTGGTTCTTCCACTGAAGACGGCTTATCACATGGGATCATCAGATGTGGCCCAACAGACAGGAAAGCTTTCCCATCATGTTTCGACGGCGTTTCAATGAAGTCTTCTTGGATTAATGAAAGTGTCAAGCTAAACATATTTTTAAAGGCACAGAGTAGGGATGTTTTTAGAGAGGTGAGACTAGGTAAGGGTAAGCATAAATTCACATTCACAGAAACCATATATTTTGTATATAAACTATATAGATAGAAGAGACAATTTAGAATAATGTGACTTGCTTTCGCTTTCTGTGCTTTCTGTGGTGGTTGGGTGCTATCGTGTCTGGTGTTGAGATCAAGGCAGGTTCATTTAAGATCACTTTGGGGATCCCCTAACAGCTTCCAGCAAACCCTGAATCTAGCCCTAACAGATAAAGTTGGAAATACAAGAAATATGCTCAGACTCTACATCTCAGAACTTTGAGGGCTGCAGCCAAAATTGTACTAATCTAACCTTGGCTGCCTGGTGGACTCAAGGTCTCTGCTCCTCCTCCCCAAAAGAGGGAGCACCTCTGCCTTGTCCCTACATTGCTACTGTAATCAAGCTGACAGGTTGGATGGGGGCATGGGGGATGGGGTGGGGTGGGGTATGGAGGAAGCTCGGCAGAAACATTTGCAGAAAGGTAGGTCTCCAGGGGCTCAGCAGCTCCATTTTCCTTACACGTCAGTCAGATCCTCTGGTGCGTTCCTGGACTGGAGCTGGTGACCTTGGCTTTCCGAGCTGTCCTGTCATTCTTTGCTAAGGGCTATGGTGCCCAATTCCTGTCAGAGCAGTCAAGCTAAGGACCCAGGGAAAATAGACTGACATGGAACCTGTCCAAGATGAAAACTGCCTTCTGCACTGCCAACCCATTCCTTGGCATCCCAGGCATGAAGACTAGCTTCTCCTAATGCTTCCCCAGAGAGCCTGTGGGGGATAGGCTGCTGTCACAAAGCCCTTGAAAAGAACTAAGTATCCTCTCTTTCAGGGTCAGTGAAGCCCAAAAATGTCCCGCCTCTGTCTCTTGTCTCCTCTCCAAGCACCAAGAAAAATGCCAGTAGGTAAAGTACTGGGTTTGGAGGAGGGGCAAAACCAAACAAACAAAAACAAAAACACCCCAGCTTCCAGGAAATCAACCAATAGTCAAAGAAGTCGAGGAAAGAGATTCCTCTTTGCCTAAAGGTGCCTCCATCAGGGAGAACTATTTTGGCCTCAGTAAGGGATGGAGGAGGAGGAGAAGACACCAATAGTTTTTGAATACCTACTATGTGTCAGACACTGTACCAGGCACTTTTACATAAATTATCTAATACCTAAGGCAATTCTATGTGTTCATTATGATAGTTACCTACCTCATTGGGTTGTAAAGCGCAGAAATCACTTCAAAAATAGTAGTTATTATTTTCCCCATTTTAAAGATAAAGAAGTGGAGACCAGGTAGTTTAAGTGACTTATCCAAAAGTCTTAGAGCTTGAGGTTGTACAATTAGGGACCCAATCAAATGCATGTCTGTATGGCTCCAACATTTATGCCCATACCTCTATATCATCTTGTCTTTATTCCTGTATCTGGTCTTTTATATTACAGTTCTAGGCTCCCTCATTTGGAATTGGAGATGTCTGGGACTTTCTCAGTAGTGACCTGAATAATGAAACTGATGTATTCCTCCTAAGGAGCCCTTTAGCCAATAGACACCATCACTCATGCCACCACCAGCCCCATCACAAGGCTATCGGCCTGAGAAGAGACACCCTCCATCTTCTATCAAGGAAAGCCCCCAGCTCATCTAAAACTCAAAGGGTTTGTCTGAAGTCAGCCAGTGTAGAGTACATAAGCAGTGAACTATATGCCAAACCAAATACAGATTTGCTGCTGTTCTCACCTTAAGGTAGCTTCTTTTGAAGACTGGACTGAGGAATTCTTAACTCCTCCTTTGTGACACCCAAGGGGCTTCCTCAATGGAACTATATTCAGGCTGCTACACCCAACCAACTATATTTTCACCTCCATTGAGGAAGCCCCTTGGGTGTCACAAAGGAGGAGTTAGGAATTCCTCAGTCCAGTCTTCAAAAGACGCTACCTTAAGGTGAGAACAACAGCAAATCTGTATTTGGTTTGGCTAGTCATCTGAGTACTCCTTCACCCCTTTAGCAACTGGCATCTCTGATCATTTTCTTGATTCTGAAAACTTTAGAGGCTCGGCCATTAGCACAGTGGGGGAGTTGAGTCACAGCATGTATAATACAAGCTATTCCACAATCCCCTTGCCCTGTTAAATAACGTTTTCATCACTGATCCTCATCAGGAGTTACATTCAGTCTTGGGAAACATTTCTTAGAAGCCAGCATATTTGGAGGTTTGAGGACCACATGCATGCTGGAGAAAAGTGACTAGAATTCCATCACCCCCCTTTTTTGTTGCCATCAGCACTCAACAGTCTCAACTCTTACCTACCTGAAAGCAGCCACAGTGTACAACTTCAGAACAGTTAAGGCAAAGTCTGCTCTTTGTACACCTCTGTTATAAAGGAGCAAGCTCTTTCAAATGCCCTCCTTGCCCTCCCTACACCACCCTAACTGCTGAATGCCCTGCAGAACCAGATAATAGGTTTTCCCAAGCCTTGCCAATGGAAGGCACATTTGGGAGAATGGGGACCTAGGGGGGCCATCCAGGAATATCTAGAGTGGGTTTCATGGTGAGGATCTAAGCAAACACAAGGAAGCCAGAGCAAGCACATGATGGGGGTTGGGGCTGATGCTGAGGGGCAGGGGTGGGGTGGGGCTCAGGATGCCAGTGTGTTTTGGTTTAGCAGGGGCTAAACAGAAAAGGATCTGAGCTTGAAAAGCATGGACCACGGGGAGAAAAGAACAATCTAAGGGTGCTTCAAGATACCTACATGAGTTTGGCCTTAATCTTGTGGTTGGTGGACAGTTGTCTACCCCACCTGAATTCAGTGGGCAGAGAGTGAGCTCAATCAGTAATTCATGGGGAAGAATCTAGTGGGTCTGAATTAGCCGAACTTTGTATCCTTTCACTATTAAAACAGCAATGAAAGTAGGGGCTGGTCTACTAGGCTTGGATCTGTATATCTGATAGGCCAACAGTAAAACATGGGTACTGCCATTTCTTTAATTCCTAGTCCAATAAATATAGGCTGTGGAAAAGAAGAATGGGCTAATGTATCTGCTCGATGGGCCAGTTTTTTGTTTTTGTTTTGTACTTAGTGGCAAGGCTATGAGTTAAATTAACAAATTGGGTCTGAATCTTATGAGAAGAGAGACCTTCATTTCACATGTGAAAACCTGGCATCTTCTATTAGTTCTAGCTTACCCCTAAAAGTGGAAATAAAAGTGGGGGAGAAAAAATACACTTTCTGGGTATAGTGGGTTTTCTGAGAACCATACTTTTTATAGTGATGGTCTTTGAGAAAGAGAGCACTATGACTTTAACAAGTCCTATTTTGTTAATCCTGGTGGGTCTGTTTTGTTTCATAGAGGTCTAGATTGACATTGTGAGGCTGGACTAACATCTATGACTGGGCTGAGGGTCCCCGAACGGCATCCAGATCAGTAGGAACCAATGGAGGACCAATTGTACATCCTAACAGGGTGGGTCTGGCTCATCAGCACTGGGTTTCTGAGATTCACTATAAATCACTCTAGACAGTGCTGACAAATGTCACTTACCTCACCATCCAGGAACCTGTGGCTCAGAAACCATGAAGAAAAGCCTTGGGTCTCAAGTGAAAATGTCTAGAGTGAAGCCATCGCAATGTGGTAGAATGAAATGCAAATTTAATTGGAGAAAAAAATCTAGATGATTCCATCCTATGTTCAGGGACAATCCAGTCCTGAGGATCTTTCTCTCTCCTACCTACCACCACATTCTCAATCACTCTGAACAGTCATGAGTAAGCTCTTTCACTGTATCTGACTGGGATTAAGGGGTTTCTGGTCTTTCCATCTGGTTTCAATTACATCACACTCAGATACCTTGGGCACCTGCATTAAGTATGACCGGTCTGGCAGAGAGTCTTGAGATTTCATTTTGGAAAAGGTAGGATTTGCTATCGTTTTCCTGACCTGAGGGCTGGATATTGGGCTCAGTCTGGCATGAGACGGGTAGGACAGAGGGAAACTAATGTTAGCTACCTGGATGTAACTCAGAGGGGAACTTGCCAAACAGAGAGCAAAGCCACTGCCGTGAGAGGATCACCTCAGAGAAAGAGCTCAGTGGGTAGTGAATGGAGGAAGGATGGTGATCAGGAAGGGATAATTATGGCGAGGGTTAATAGGAAGATGAACATGAGCAGCAACATTGCAGAAAGCACGAGGCAAAGGATGAGGTGTGTCCTGGGTGTTTGAGGACTGCTTTGAAAACTCATCTGGTCTCCTCTTGGTCATTGGCGCTCCTACAACAAGCAAGAATGAAAGGGATATGGTGTCAGCAATCTACAGTCCATCACTCACAATTCTCTTTGAGCATCCCGTTCCAGGCTCTCCCCTCCCCTCTTTCAGCAGTATCATTTTGGCTTCCCTAGGGGTGTCAGGGACACAAGGGGAAGATACTCAAGGCTACAGCTAGGTAGAGAGATGCTCAGCCTTACCAATGGGTGGCCAAATACAAGTTCACTCCAAATTGGCAGGTCTGGACCAACTATTCATCAAGAAGTCACATTTCTGGCAAAGTAGAGTTTGTAGTATTAAAAGTCAAACCGGAGACAGAGCTGCTTCCACTGGTAGCTGAGGGCCAGGAGGTTATGTCATGGACAAATATTTTTAACTCAACTACTCTGTTTAGGACAGTGACAGCCCAATAGCCCAGGAGGTGCTGCAGAAAGCCCACTCTTGTATCTGCTGTGTTACTATCAGCAGGTAACCATTCTGATCCCATTATGGCATCACTCTGCCTATAGGGGAAAGGGAAGCTAGTAGGACGTCCTGAGTTGGGGGTAAGGGGGTGCTAGGTGATATTGCTAGGTGATATCTGGTATGGCTACTGTACCATTGTGTAGATATAGAGACACAACAGTGAAATTGGAGACCAGTACCCAACCCAAATAGAACTGGGAATCCTGTGACTTGCCCATATCTCACATCCCAGGAAGAACCAATGTGGAAATGCTTTGAGGTTCTCCTGCATGCAAAGGATTACATCTTTGCATGGTACGGGAGAGTCTAAATAATATTTGGGATTCTCCCAGGGACCTAGATGCCTTTAAAATGTGAGCTGGCGAGAGACCGCCCTTAAAAAGATAAGTGGCTTGTGTAATTCCTAATTCCCAAATGACTCAATATCAAGGGAGTTCAATTATGAACCAACCCCGACACGGAAAGGAGTGACTCAGGACAAGATCTGTATATAACTCGAGGAGGTGGTTTCACAATCCTTTATTTTCTGCAGTTAAAAGGCACAGTCTACACCTCAGTTTCAATTAACACCAACCAGAATGTCAGAAGTTAAGCTGAGAGTGAAGATTCCAGTCTTGACTCTGCCATTTGCTCCAAACCAAAATCTGGAACATGTCACTCAACATCCTAAATTCCCAACATATAAAAGGGGTGTACTGCTGCCTACCCTATCTACCTCACAGGATTTTAATTTTAAAAACATAGGTGTGAACATGTTCCACAAATTTAAAAAAGGCCTCACCTCTGTAGTGGAAATTCTTCTTAGTCACTGTGCTAGTAGTTACGCTGCTTTCTTTGGTCTGAGCATCACAGTGAGAGCACAGATTGGACAAGCACTGCCATGTAATTAATTGCCTCATGGGCTGGCTTTTTTTAAAAGGAAGGTTGAAATGCCCTAGGCCCCAGGAAGTTTATGGAGTAATCCCAAAGTCAGCACAACCTACTTACGAAGGTCTGACAATTAAGTTCACAAACTCATCCTAGAAAAAGAGCTACATACCTCATTGCTGAATATCACTATGGTCACCTTCAAAGCACTCCCCTTGGGAAGCTATGCACTGATGCCAGCACCTAGTCCACCCTTCAAAGCAATTTTGGAACTCTTTTTCTGGAATAGCCATCATAGCTGTCGTCATATTACCCTTGATGTCCTGAATGTCATCAAAATGTCTTCCTTTCAATATTTCCTTTATCTTCGGGTAAAGAAAGAAGTCATTGGGGACCAGATCAGGTGGGTAGGGAGGGTGTTCCAATACAGTTATTTGGTTTTTTTAGCTGAGCCATCCTGCCACCTGTTGGCAGCTCAGTGACAGCTCAGCTTGGGCCGGGAATTGAACTGCTGTTGTTCAGAGCTCTCATTCTTGAGCAAGCTCTTAACCAACTGAGCCACCTCAGTTATTTGTTTACTGGCTAAAAACTCCCTCACAGACAGTGCAGTGTGAGCTGGTGCATTGTTGTGATGCAAGAGCCATGAATTGTTGACAAAAAAGGTTGTCTAACTTTTTCATGCAGTCTTTTCAGCACTTCCAAATAGTAAACTTGGTTAAATGTTTGTCCAGTTGGTACAAATTTATAATGAATAATCCCTTTGAAATAAAAAAGGGTTAGCAACATCATTGCAACAAGTTTGCGAACTTAATTTTCAGACCTTGTATGTTAGGTGATGGGAACAAGTTTCACTTCCCATTTCACATTGTCCCTTGGGGCTTGCTTCTCCTGAGTTCTCACTTAGGAGACTTCTAAGAACAATGACACCAGGAAGTTAATCTATCCAGGTCTTGGCTGCCCTTATTTGTAAAACCCTGCCACATGCAAGTAAGATGCTTTGCACTGTGTTGGCACCCAATAAATTTTAGATGAAATTATGAAGGAGGCAGAAAAGACCAACCTCTGGAGTTCCATCTTCCTTGGTGCCTCAGGATACCTTATTTTCTCCTTGGTTCAAGGCACCAAGGTGCTCAAATGCCTCAAAGCGATACCCACAGGGCAGGGCAGAATGATTCCTTTGGAATTTCTATCAAAGAGCCAGTAGAGGGAGCTCCTAAGTAAAACTTCTCTTCTCTGGTCCACATTTCCTTTATTTCTCTTTAAAACCAATCTCTGTCCAGAGGCCACGGACTTTTTCTCTACCAGAAAATGAGAGCCCTCAGCAAAAGACCTAGACCCAGTCCAGCTTTCAGAGAACCCAGGGGTTCTTGAACTTTAGAGACAGCTTGCGTCCCATGCCAAGGTTCAACTCTTGGGCTCCAGTTTCAACTTGGAACAAAAAGGGTAGTTCTTATGGGGGCTGATCCCAGGAGATCTGGGGCTGAGGCTTTGAAGCTAACACTTCTTTGGCCCTTGGAATTTTGTATATGCTTTAGCTTTCTAGTTATCCTTTCCCCACAAATATCTCGATTAAATATCGTCATTAAAGGATCTTTACTATAAGCTTGAGATAAAGCGGCCATGGAGCCTGGATACTGTTAAGCAGCACAGTAAAGGAAATAGTCTTTGCCTGCTCTTTGGAGCCTTTAAACGCAAGCATCTGAGAAACCAAATGATGGACGTGGACGCCCTCTCAAATGAAGGACCTAAAATGGCTGACACAAGGTGGCAAGATGGACTAGTGAGGCTCTGAGCCAAGCTTTTTCACAGTTCCTTCATTTCTCATATTCCTCAGGTCAACCAGGTGACACAAACCTTTTTTTCTCCTACTTATTTTCTGGTTCATAGTTAATCAATGCAATAGTAGGAGCCCCAGGAGATGGTAAGAGATCCTTCCAGTCTTTCTTATAATTAACATGTGCTCACAGTTTGATTTTGATGAACAGTGGCCTCGTTTCTTTTAGGATACCCAAGGAGCTCTGCGCCTCACCTACGTACAGGATGATACATAGCTCAGGAGGAACCCAGAATAAGGGGAAGGCTTGCCATCCAGGAAGGTTAAAAACATATAAGAGTGCCTCTCCCCACTTCGGCTGACATGACATCAAGAGTAACAATAGTTGGTACTGGAGTATTTAGTAACCTCAGGTACTGTACTAGGAGATCTGTAGACATTATTCCAGTCAGTCCTTACAGCATCTCAATGAAGCTGTTCCTATTACAATTTCCATGTTAAAGTTGAAAAGCTGGGGCTTGGAGAGGCTAAAGAACCTGCCCTAAGTCAAAAAGCTGATCAGTAGAGTAGCTGGTATTCTGAAATACAGAACAGCCCCAATCTGGGCTCTAACTGGGCTCTCCAGAGCACACAGTCAATAGTGGAGTTCCCTTCAGCATGAGCAGAAGTTTTCAAGGGTAAGGGGAATGTGGGCAGTGGGACACACTTTGTTAAGCCTCAGCCAGGACCAGTGGAAACACCTGACATTCCTTCTCGTTCCACGGTCTCATTTTCACAGGGCAAATTCGACCTGTCTCAGGAGCATAAATTATCACCAGGATAAAGCAGTTGACTATCGTTTCCCTCTCTAAGATAATCCCTTAGCCACCCGGCCAAGGGTGAACAAAAGGGACTCATTACATCTTTGAAAAATGCATTGGATTTTCATAATTTGGGGATGAACTAGAAGACTGACAGCTGGGGACCTATTTCAAGAGTAGAATTCTTTAGGTCCCATGCCTGAAATGAAAAGACTTTGGGAACTGCCATTAAAAATAATCGGGGGGAGGTAGGTAGGTAATGGATTTTATCAGCAGCTCTCTAGCTCGGACTCCATCTACCCTGATCTGTAACTCATCTGGGCTCTGTTCACCCACCTCTGGCTAACGGTAAGTGGTGGCTCCTTTGACATAAGGGATTGGACCAGGTAGGGTAGGCAGAGGCTGCACAGCTAACAGCACAGGTGGCACTTCTTCTTAACTGTAAATGACAAGGACCCTGCCTTCAGTCACCCCAGGATCTTAGCGGCTCCTACTCACCCTGCACTACCTGAAGTCAAGAGAGGGACGCTGTCCAGTGAGAAGGTGGGTTTCTGATGACAAGGAGGAGAAAAAAACAAAGGAACTCCTGCCATAAAGAGCCCGGGAAACCAGTGTATGGGAAGCAGAGAGGACTCAGACCCAGGGTTGTCCTGGCCTGTCCTCTCATCTCCTCATCTCTAGGGCTGACACCAAATGATTTTTAAATTTTATTGGGGAACAGTGTGTATTTCCTGGACCCGTAACCCTTGTGTCATGAGCACTGTGCTCTAACCAACTGAGCCAACCAGCCGCCCTGACACCAAATGTTTTGATTCATAGAGTAACTTGCTGCTCTGGGCCACCAGTATTAGCCAATATACAGGTTCCATTTGGTTCAAAATGGGGTGTTCAGTTACGAATCAAACACAACTTTGGTCTGGATTGTAACTCAGGAGAATTACTAATATTTGGATGGAGTCTGGGATGCATGACTTTGAGGAGTTCCTTCTGATTAGGGATTTGTGGTTCATTTTACTTCCAGGCCCTGATAGGGACGCACCAAGCTCTCAGCAGGGACCAGCCTTCATCATGCTGCAACTTCCTCCATCTGCATCCTGCTTACAGCCCTCCAGAGCCAAACTAGTTACAGAGTATTTATGTTTTCCTTGAAATCCCCTGCAAACGCATGGCAGTCTCCCAAGAGGGACCCAGAAGGGTGGGGATTAGGGACAGAAATGCCTTAAGAATAGGAAAACTCTCATAATGATAGCAAGCATTTGATGAGCACTTGTTATACGCCAGGCAGTATCTTAAGCTCTTTAGATGTATTCATTTACTTCTCATCGTAAGCCTAGGAGGCGGGTACTCTTATTGTTCCCATCTTACACATGAGGAAACGGAGAGATCACTGGACTTGTCTGAGGTCTCAGAGCTCTTTAAGTAGGTTTGACTTTCATCCAGGCTATCTGGTTTCTGCCCTGAACCTTACGCTAGATTCTCTCCTCTTGATGGAAGGATCGCCTAGGTGCTGTCGGGCTGTGCATATATATGGGCCCTGAATGAAAAGGGACCCTTATTCAGTCTGGTGTTGTATTTGCTGTGGACAGTCTGTGGAATGCAGACATCAGGGCCCATTAATGGGCCCAGAAGAACCCTGAGCAACAACTGACCACTCCCTCCCAGGGCAATGGAAGAAGACTGAAATAGTGATGATAACAATACCTTCACCTCAAACATGTCCACTCCTCCAAGCACCTTAGGAGCTCCTTAAAGACAAGAATTATTCAGCTTGCTGTATGCCACAGTCATGAGACTGCACACACACTATGGGCCTGGTTAACTCTGACCCCCTTGTTTTAGGGATGAGGCCAAGTGAATCACCTACATTCACTAGGTTAGGGCAGCAGAGCCTGGACTAGAACCCTGGGTTTGACTCCTAGTTCAGTCAACTTATCTGATCACAGGGTCTCTGAAGACTGGTGGAAGAGAGAAGAGAATGCAGTATTTGCTGATGAGGGAGACTACTGGCTCTCAAGACCCTACCTTCTAGAAAAAGAAAGGGAGTTATACTTCAGATCTGGTTAGAGGAACTGAAGCCTGGAAGGAGAGTCAGCTGGTCCCAGGTTACCGGCCAAGTTAGGGAATGAGCAGTGATTTCTGTCCCCAAATACTCAGCTCATCAGATTCCTTGAACATGATGTAGATGGTTAAACTTTTAAAAATATGAGAGCTTGGAGATCAATAGGTTAATGTAAATAGAAGAAGGCTTCTTGCCTTGGTGGAAGTGGCTAAAGAAGGACTTTTCAGGGAGGGATAGTGGCTATTTTGCTCTTCCCTTTTCTCATCCATCACCTCCCTGAACAATTTGTTTTCGAAATCTGGGTGAATTCAATATAGAAAAGTAAACTGAAGCAATTAACGCTCACAGTGAATTGGGATTCTGACGCCTGGCCCAGATTGAGGCTAGTTTGAGGCTACTACCTGCAAAGCTTGGTGGTTCTCAGTACCCAAGATGTGGTGGTCAGGGTAGGTCCTATAGTTCTAGGACCCATGAACCCTAACAGTTAGCCCATGGGCTTCCAATAGGATGAACTGCCATCAGAGCCTGGCCTCCTCACCAAATATTACCAAGAGTCTCTGGAGCTAAAAATCTGGATCTTCGTGGATGGAACCTGTTTTTTCCCTAACTGGTACCTCCACACCAACGAACACACTCATATAAACTCATGGATGAAAGGGTTTCTGATAGAATGGGACATAGGACAGGTCTGTTTGGAACAGGAAAGGAAGCCTATGGTGACTGATTGGTCAGGCAAGGGCTTTATAAAAACCTAGGGTTGGTTAGGGTCTTACCAAAAGAAGACTGTGGGCTGCTAAAGGCCTCTTTCCCCTTCTGGACTACGAGTGCCATGGTGGCAAGCAGGATCCCTATGTTAGTTATCTCTGGGTCCTCAGAACTTAGTATGCGGCCTGCTACCTGGTGGACCCTCCATAAATTTTTGTTGAGCCTCCAGTTTGGATGAGACCATGAGGACCAGGTAAGGGATTACTTTCTTCTGTTCTCCACTCAGGAATGAGGTCATAGGAACTCAAGATCTGAATGAAGAACTTATAGTCATACTTGCCTCCAAGGCATCACCGAGGCACTCTCACAATGCCCCAGGAGGTCTTGGAGCATCTGCCCCAGTGGAGAGGAGGAGACTTGAGTCTTGCCTCTGGGCTCCAGTGAGTCAAATGCTGGTGACCTTTTTGCCCATACATAGTCTTGGGGTCCAGACCCGTGCTAAGCATTGACTGGGCCCCTTTCTCCTTCCGTGGATGCCTTCTCTTTCAGGACTGGGGACTGCCGGGGGAAAAGGGGTTCTGGACTTTGAGCTGAAATGAAAGCTCCAGGGGTTTCCCAGGCCTGCCCCTGGCTTGGCAAGGTCAATGGAGAACAGTTCCTTTGGCTTTCAGTAGGGTAAGGAGAGGGGAGATAGATTTTACCCAGCATTTCCCAAGAGGAGTCCCTGTGTATATGGAAGGTCTAAGAATGACTCTGCTAGCTTCAGAAAAGGGAAAATTTACCCAGGAAAGAAAGGGAGATGGTAGAAATGTTATTAGAAGTCACTTTTCTCATGCTTTCTTGGGCTCATCAAGGGTCAGAGGTATAATAATAAAGAGAGCAATAAACAATAATAGTAATACATCAAACACTGGTTATGTGCCAGGCACTGTGCCAAGCCCTTTGCAAATAACTCCATGAATCACAACGTTTTGAGGTAGGTACTATTATTACTCTCTTTTCAAGTTTCAAGAAACTGAGGTTTCGAGAGTTTAAATAACTGTCAAAAGTCACATGACCAGGGTGACAGGTTAGCTCAGTTGGTTAGAGCATGGTGCTGATAACACCAAGGTTGCTGGTTCAATCTCCCCGTGGGCCAATGTGGGCTGTGTCCTCCCTAAAAGAGTCAACTATGCCATTGTAACATGAAAGCAAAGTGTAACCAATGACCATGGCTGTTCCCCAATAAAAATTAAAATAAAATTAAAAAAATCACATAACCAACCAAATACAGCAGCCAAGATTTAAACCCAAACCAGGTCTGTTTGGTTGCAAGACCTGAACTATTCACCATCATACTGTACTAAGGACACTGTGCGAGCCGAAGACTCATAGACCTATGTCTACCACTATTTCTGAGTGAGATGGGAAAAGAGGAAGGCAGGATTAAAAAAAAAATTTCGCACGTGCCTCTGCACATACATAATGCACAAACACATGTATCACATATGTAGAGCACTCGAGTGCTTTGAGATGAGCCATCTCACCTCTCATTTCATTCTCAACCGGGTAGGTGAATACTCCCATAGATCAGGGAAGGTAAGCAGGTCACAAAGAAGCTCAATCATTTACCCAAGATCATACATCCTCTTGGTTGCCTGAATCTATGTGGTCTGATGCCAAGTCCATGGCTCTTACACTATACCAGTGGTCGGCAAACTTTTGAGTCGGAAGAGCCGCCAGGGGTCGGCAAACTGCGGCTCGCGAGCCACATGCGACTCTTTGGGGTACGTACATGTGGCTCTGAAGTAAAACTGAAAATGAAAATAAAACTATCATAGTTTCATTTATAAAATTTTTAAAGGATATTATTCACATAATGGTGATTATGTAAAAACATATTTGTGGCTCTCGAATAATTTTTAAATTGTTGTGAGGGACAGGATTGGCTCTTCCAGGGGTCGGCAAACTTTTGAGACAGAACGTCCGCATGTGGCTCGTGAGCCGCAGTTTGCTGACCCCTGCATTACACCGTACTGCCACAATAATGAGACATACTCAGAGTCAGCTAGCATTTATTTAACACCCACCATGGGTCAAGCACTGTGCTAGGCTCATTCATACAAATAGTAAATGATTATCCATTGATTGGTCTTCCAGTCTACTAACTGGGCTGTCACTGAAGCAGCCTCCAAGTCTAGTAAAGGTTATAGAAAAAAAATAAGAGCAATTCCTTTCCCCCTTTTCTCTAGGTATTCTCAATAGCTTAAGTTCAACCTAAATATTTCACAAAAAGGTGTTGCTGTCACCCGAAGGACCAGGCAGTAAAGGAAAACTAGATTAAGGCTGAAAAGCACAACTCTTACACTCCCTGAACCCAGGATGGAGGGTCAGTACTGTCTTGGTTCTCTAGGTTGGATGCATTTTTAATGCCATCCTCCTTCCAGTCTAGTCCACCTCACATTTCTGAGGTGCCCTCTAGCTTTGCTCCTTAGAGAATAAGGAGGCAGTTGATGAAGAAAGGAAAAATTCCCTTTCTACTGGGGTCTATCAGGAATATGGGACTGTCTTCTTCTTGACCCTTTGAGACTCAAGTTCTACTTCCATATTAACATCAATTGAATTTACTGCCAAAGTCATTTCTAAGAACTTGCATCCTGGACCAAGAGATTCCTGGGCCGACTTCAAGGGTGAGATAAATAGTAACTACACAATAAGTACTAAATAATTAGTACAATTATTCATGAAGCAAGCTAAATATTATTTTATTCGTTTGTAGATGGTGGAACTTAAGTACATATCAGGCAGAAGCTTCGTGGAGCCATGCTCAAAAGTGATGGGTAGGGATTGGATGGATGCTTAATTTCCAAGGCCTCGGCTCCAACTCAAGGCTTCAGCAGACCTCGATGAGATGAGCAGATGAATTCTGTCTTCAAAGCTGTGACACCATCACCAGAAAGTGGTGGACTTTTCACAGCGTGGGACTTGGTTAGAGGAGAAGAAAACCCCAATGGATCAAAAATGGAGGCTTGCTGAAGTTTTTTGCTGCAGATGGGACTATTCGTTTGAGGAGGGGAAGATGAGCAGCAGGCTTCTCAGTCTGGGATCTGGGTTACTTCTTATGTCCTCCTGCCCAGGTTGGCTTAATGGGTGTGGGACCTATGTGGTCACACATGGCCCTGTCCTCAGAAGGGCCTCATTCTTGGTTTAATACTCTGCTGTCACTGTCTTGAGATTCTTCATAGCTTTAGCTTTGAACTTGGGTTGTGTACATAAAGTCTTTGGGACAATGGAGAATGCCTGAGTAACAACTGATAACGCGTGCCATGCATGGTCACCATTGCTTGCTCTCCCGGTGTTGGCAGTCCCCTAAGAGTACAGAATTTCAGTGGGAGCTCAGCAAGACTCAAAGCAAGTAAAACGCAAGTCGATGACTAAGCAAGCAGGGGCACTGGCAGTACCAAGAGATCATGATCTTTGAACCAGAACTTGCTTTGAATGCAGAAAGGAGGCAATGGGGTTCTATCGAACACTAATGACCAAGAGCCCTATCATATTATTTCTTACTCATGTTCCTTCCCTGTATTTGCCAACCACCTGTGCCAAAAACAATGACATAGAAGGGAAGATAGTTCCTTTTCCTTTGAGTCCTTCTTTACTCATCAGCAAGCTGAGGTCAGACAGTGCCGGTAGAACGTTTGCATGTAAGACGTGAACTACTGTAAAAGCAGTTGCGTTCATTTTGTTCAGCGTTCCCATTGTTCTGGTAAGAACAAAACACATATGGGTATACCACCTAAGAAATGCGAGTTGTGCAACTTCAGCAATTCTGCAAACGAATTAAATGCTCCTATATTTGCCGTTAAAATTATCATTGCGCACTATACAGATGTATGGTACCATTCATGCTAATAATTTTAAATTTTCATTTTTATTTAGCACATTAAACAGCAAATAAAAAAATCACAAGTTGAGAGAGAGTCTGGGAGACAGAAAAAAGCTTTATATTTTAGTACCTTTAATGGCACTTTTTCCTGCTTTTTGAACAAGGGGCCTTGCATTTTCATTTTATACTGGGCCCCATGAATTATGGAGCTGGCCCTGTTCTTGCCCTTAGGTTTCTTTTGAGAAACAAAGGGGCAGCACCAGGGCTCGTCCAAAGTGATGAAGGGACAAGTTGGACTTCATTCTTCTCTTAGGTGGGTAGACGGCAGCTTTCCAACGCCGAGTGAAGGGGGAACTGACACTCCTGAATGAATATGAGGAAACCCAAGGCAAATTCAGGTTCACCACATACACTCAGGGACGTCAGATCCACCCCAAAACCGGAAGTGGCATTTTTCCACTGGCATCTTCAGACTTGACAGAAGATGAAGATGGTCTACTCTTTGGTGTTGTTAGCTCATGAGCTCGCATGTGGAGAGAACTCTGTGCACGCATGCATGTGTATTGTTGTCTTGCTACGCATATGTGCACATACACTGCATATATGTTTGCATATGTGTGTGTGCTTGGGCACCTGGTAGAACCTGAGAGAGGTGTCTTCACATGGATATTGGGGTTGGCTGACGGACACGAGACACCTTTAAGGCGAGGGTGCAACATGGTGTCCTTCTAGAGGCCACAGCTTAGAGTGGAGAGCAATACTGGCGGGTTTGGGGGACTATGGGAGACAACTGGCTCTATTGCTATGACCAGATTTTTCTTGTAACCACTTTCATCTCCTTTTATATCAAAGAAGACAGACACCTGTTGACTTAGGTAAAGAACAGAAACAACTTCCTTCTGAGGGGAGTGACACAAGGGACCCTACTGCCTCCTAGGCTATGAAAGACAATTCATCCCCATTTCGCCGCTGGACAAAAAATGAGGGGGCAGTCCCCTAAACTATGACCTTAAGTGAGGTGGACAGTGGATGTCAGGAATGCCAGCCTGGTTTGCCGCCACACCAGCAGGTCCACAAGGATGAAGATGCCATCCACTCTGCTTTTTTTAACCAGATGACACTTCATACCTACAGCAGCAGGCATTGTGCCAATCTGTGCCCATCTCACCTCCAATCCCATTTCTATGTCTGTACTCCTTGCCTTTGGGTTATTCTACCTCTGAAGCCATGACAACAGCAGCAGCGGATTCTAATTTCTAAGCACCCTCCCTAAATCTCCCAACCCCCAACTCAAAGAGATTCACTTCTCATGTTAAGTTGATAACCCAGCCAGCCCCCTGGGAGCAAAAAGCCCTAAACTTACTCCTTCAGCATCACATGCCCATCCAGGTGGTCTTCGCTACCACCAGCCTCATCCAAAGAACCATTGCCTTTTACCTTCTCCATGTTTCCAAGTGCATTTTAACCAGACACGCAAATGGTGCTCATACTATATACTTCAAGACCACTGGGGGAGGTATTTCCCCTCCAAAGAGACCTGTGCTCCACCTCCCAGAAGTGGCGGCTCTTCAGAGTGGAGGTGATTCAGCTTTCCTAGAGATCATTTGCAGGAGTAAAATACAGTACTACATACAGCTGAGAGTGCTGCCTGCTTCCCTAGATTAAAAAAAAACCACACACACACACACACACACACACACACACACACACACACACACACACAAAACCTGCTCTCAGACAAGGAATTCCCATTGACTGAGGTCTGGCCAACACCTGGAGCTCAATTTTCCCCATTAAACAGAAAGCTCAGGATGAGAGATGCGGGGGCAGGCGGGAGAAGGGGTGACATACCTTTTCAGCCTTTTCAACCCTCTGGAGGATCTGAACTCTGGCCCCCAAGGTCAAATGACTGATGTTCAAAAGCCCTCTCTCTCCATCCCTCCACCCCTCTTCCCCAAGCTCCTTGCTAACAAAGAAGGACTCTCTTTGCTCCACACAATAAAGCCCTGGTGGATTTACCCAGATTAAAGAACCCCTTGAAGTCTCTGTCAAAACTAATCTTCTCAGGAGAAACACTTGTTGATAACCACCTTGCCTTGTGCGGCAGCAGGGAACACAGGGCCCGGCTGAAAACACTGGCCTCTGACCTCCCCATCTCTACGTGGCACCAGGCACCGTACAATTCCTGACCTCAGAAAACGCCCCCCCCAGACATCCCCACCCCCATATGCCCTGCAAGCTCCCGCCCCCATTTAGTGTCTCCACTTCAAGCCGGGCCATCTTTGCACCAGCCTCCTAAAGCAAGGAGGCCAGTCCTGCAGCTTCCCAGACCTGAGGGACTCTGGCTGGGTGCCAGCCTTTCCCTCCTCAGCCGCCCCGGGGTGATTTAACCCTCCAGCCTGCTGAGTTCAGCCTCTCTTCATGCTGCAAAGTTTGCCAGGCGCTTGTTCAGGCGGTTTTCTCTACACAACCGGCCCCACGAAATCATGCATAAAGATTTCCCTCTACAGGTGGTTGTGAGCTGTAGCAGTTGTTGCTCTTGCAATGGAAATGTGGTTGGTTTGGTTTTTTTTTTTTATTTCATTTTACCCACTAGTAGGGTTTTTTTTTAATTGTTTTGCTTGCACCCACTAAAGACTTAGCATTTTCTCTACATAGTGGGAAGAGAGATTAAATTCTTTATGCAAGAAATGTTACCACTACCCATCACCACCATCATGCTCTGACTATCTTCCCCACACTCCCCCACTTTGCTTTGACTTCATAAAGCCTTTTTGGAACTAGATTTTCATGTGCCAAATAATTACAAAAATGAAGACACTTAGTGAATGAGAAGCAATCCAAAATATGACAAAGTGGAAGAAGCACTTGCCCACTACTGAATCCACCTCCACCCTGCCACCCACCACCCCCACGCCCCAGATATCACCGTGGGGGGACACAAGACAGCACTCCCTCCCCAGTTAACCACCACAGGATTGTCTTCCAACTGGCATGACTCCTGCAAAAACCACACACACACACACACACACACACACACACACACACACACACACACACACGAAAGCCTGCTCAAGAAGTCTAGGCAATTCGTACCAATATAATTGTTCAATGAAAAAGACAGTAACCATGGCCAGTCATACAGATCTACTCCTCCAAACAGTCACCAACTGACATCATAAACTTTGCAAAAGCCAAACAAGACAGTGCATGGTATAACCTACCTTGGCGAGCTCCTCCACTTTTTGTGCAAATGTTTTCCCCTCCGCACGCTTTACATAGATTTCTAGGGAAATTTGGAAGGACTGGTTGAGGGGGTGGGAGAGGTGAGGGAATGAGGGTAATATAAATAAGGAAGCGTTTCAAATGCACCACGCAAAAAGCTCGGGATTTCACGTTCTGTGTCTGCACTCTTCCCGGAGCAAAGCAAACAGTTCGCGTTCGGTGCCAGACTTGAGGGAGAGGGAGAGGAGAGAGGGACGGGAGAGGGAGGAGGAGAGAGGGAGGGGGAGAGACGGAGAGAAGAGAGGGAGTGGGGAGAAAGAAAGAGGGTGGGGGAGGCTGTAGGAGAGAGATAGAAGAAGAGAGAAAGAGGAAATGAGGGACTGATAGAGGGAGAAGAGGGGAGGTGAGCGGGAAGGGAGGGGGCGAGAAAGAGAAGAAAGGAGGGGGAGAGGCAGAGGAAAGGAGGAGAGCGAGGAGGCAGTCCCCCCCTCCCACGCTCCCACCCCCACACATTCAGGCACCTCCTGAGTAACAGATCAGAGCAAAAAACTCCTCACCCACGTTCGCAAACCCCGTTTAGGGACTAAGTCCCGAGGCACTCACTCTCGGGGTCTATTTATAGACAGACCCTAATGATATGCATTGCATTCTAAACGTAAATGTGTGTGTGTGTGTGCGCGCGCGCGGATTACATACGGTTTCTGTGACAGGTGTGATTTTTATTTATTTTTATTTTTTTGCACTGCAGTGCCTCTGATTATATCTGCTTGGATTTTCTTTTCTTTTCTTTTTTTTTTTGCATCAGGAAAACATGCATCAATTTTGAAGGTGGTGGGGGCGGGGAATGGTGGGGGTCTCAAAGCTTACAAAACCCTGGCTCCCCCCCCCCCCAGCAAAGCTGGGATATTTGCAGAGTTGGGGCTGTTTGAAAAGGCTCCAGCTCTGGCTCGGTGTAGCACGCCCAGTTCCAGCAGTGTGTGCTATTGACCTGCATTGACGTCAGTGCGTCATTAGGTCTCCCTTAGAAACACTGACTTTCAAAAATAGTATCAAATTAATTCAGTTGGAGCCTGGTGAAGAAAGGCTACTAGCTGGAATCAGCCATAAAACTCCAGAATTTTCAGCCCTAGATGTCTTCTTCTAGGAGCCAAATAGAAATCAGATTGTATGGAAAATACCATTGATGGGATTTTTTCCCCTCTCCTTAAGAAAGGGGACCAAATTAGATTGCAAAACCCAGAACTGCTTCTTCTTTTTTTTTTCTTTCCCTTCTTTTTTCTGATCTAAAAATAACCCCTGCTTGAGCTGACTGCGGTATCTTTTGTGTTGCAGCTCTCTGTTTTTAGCAGTGTGGTCTTGGTGAAGGTTAGAACACAAGTACAGATATTGATCTATTGATATTTGCAAACCCAGGAATTCATTTTAATAAAACAGGTGTGCCTTATTGTGATGGTGGGTAATACAGGAGAGGGGGCACCATGAGGGAGAGCTATGCCATTCACACTTCTCCCGTTCATGTTTTTCCAATTCATCTTTTTAGGATATAATTCCCACCCCACGTGTCTCACGTGGCCTCTGGCCAGCACATGCAACCCCCATTCATACAAACACAAAACACCGGTGCGTTCACACTTATCAGAGACACAGTACATTCATAAGCAGAGGCTCTGGATCTTTCTTCCTCTCATGGCTGCTTGGCAGGAAAAGCACAGCAGCCCACCTACCTGGGATTAGGTTTAATCTGGGGGATTTAAACATGCAATCTGATAATGAGAAGGGATTGTTGACATCTGCATTTATTTAAAACCTGCTTTTCCTGGTGGAGCAACCACTCCCTTCAATTTTTCAACCATACATTTTTATATACACCTGTGAATTATAGACATGCATATAGAGAGTGCCTCCCCCATGGAAGCCAGGTGGGTGATATCCTCCACTTTCAAAGTGGTTAGGAAGGAGGGGTATTAGATTTTTCTATTTTCAGAGGAGGTAGTTTACAATAGTTTTGTATAGTCTTCATTTCCCTGCTTCGAAACCCTCTCTCTCCCTGACCCACTCTCCTCAAATGGGCTGCACTTGTGCTTCTGGGTGATAAAAGAATTTGGTTTCTCTGACCCATTCAGTCTTTGGCCTCTGCTGAGACTGTTAATGAGGAGACTAATTAGGGCCATTGTGTTCAGGGGCCCTCTCTGGAGGCCACTCAGATGACAAGGGATGTGGGGGGCCTTGGGTGGAAGCAAGGACAGCCCGAGAGGTATTTAAATCATATGACTTAAAATTAAGAGGGCCTGAATTTTTTTTTATACACCCACAAAGTCAGGTTCATAATCACCCAATCAGTTGTGCTTATCACTATTTCCTGAAAGAATGAGTCCCTTCCTTTCATTCCCTGAAATCGAGTTGGGGGGTGGGGGGTGGGGAGGTGATAAGATCTTTTGGACCTCAACATTTACAGACAAGGACAGGACGTACATAACTCCACCATGCCAGGCTAGTAGGTCAGGGGGGTGGAGGCCAGAGAAAATCATACCCCAGCTTCTACCCGCCTGCCACTTGCTCAGTCCCAAGGAAGAACATTGAGGGTGAGCCAGGAGGCTGTGGGGCTAGAGTTTATCTAAGGACAACTGTGGTGTTTGGAGGAAACTTCAACTGATGACAGACTCACCACGTGGTTTCCCTTGTCTCCTCCCCCCTTTCTTCTCTGAGGGTTCAGGGAGGACAAGGCAATGGCCAGTGGTTCATGGTGCCACAGGAGTAGCAGCAGCAGCCAAAGGAAGTTGCTATGAGAAAGTGTAGTGTTCCCTCCTCTCCCCCCAACCCAGCACTTACAGACTTTGGTAAAGATACTGATCAGTGGATTCTGCCAGCCAGCCAGGCACCTGCAAACCATGACCCCAGCTTGCAAAGGCTCCCAGACACCCTTCATCACAAATGCATTCATTCACAGAAACTTCCAGTCATTCATGCACCTGCACACAACCACATTCATTCATATTTTAGCCACAACTGTGGTCGCACCTTCATCTGGAAAGGCTGGGCAAGTGTGCACAGCAGGAACACGCCTTTAAAAGGCTGCATTCTAGCCCTCCCCTCCTCTTACACACACACACACACACACACACACACACACACACACTCACACACACTATTTGCTCCACTTGTTTCCTTCCCTTTGCGGGTTTCAGCTCTGAAGTGTGCAAAATCCTGGCAGGAATACATTTCTGCCATTCAGATGGTCGAATCATCAGCCAGTATAAAATCCCACTGACCTTGTCCATGATTAGATCATGGAAAAGATGCCCAAATACTGGCAGGGCTGCAGATGTCTAGGTGGATGAGGGGGGCCAGTTCTTTTCCTGGCCTGGTTTTCCTCACTTGGCAGCCCTGCGAATAAAGAGACGGCCAAGGGAGGGGCTTGCAATGTGGCCCAAAATGGCATAATGTCCCACTTGGCCCCATTCAGATCTTGTCCTTTGGGGAGAGGTGAGAGTTATGGAGAGCTGTCAAGTGCTGCAGGAGCCAACACTTAGCATTCCAAGGCTTTGGGAATTCTTGGTCTAAGCACCAAGGATGGGGAGCTGGGCACTCTCCACTTGACCCTCTGTAGCCACTCCGCACTTCCTACACTCTGTTCTGTGCCCCCAGAGCTTGACCTCTGTGGACTTCTTTAACAGACTCTACTGATCTCTGGCTCAGCCAATGGGGAGCCCTGACAGGGAAATTGAGGACATTGGAGGTATTTAGTCCTTTATCTCCTTCCCTGCTGAGCTATGGGTTGTCTGTGGCTGTGCCCCTCTACTGAAAGTCACAGCTCCTGTCAGGTGGCCCTCTTGAGCACTTCAATTTACAGCTCTAAGTTGTGTGTGTGTGTGTGTGTGTGTGTGTGTGTGTGTGTGTGTGTGTGTGTATGAATGCATCTAGACTGGCGATTCTCAGGTTCTCTACGTGTGTGAAACTCTTCACCAGGACAAAAGTCCCGGAATCCACATGCCTCATTGGTTCCTACTGGCCACCTAAAAAAGCCTCCTATTGGAACGCTTGGTAAGTAGTGTTTGTTTGACGTACATAGAACCAGGTGAGCTTTTTCAGTTAAGTACATGAAATTAAAAAATAGATGCTGCTGGAGATATTGCAGAGTAATGGTTAAGGCGAGCTCTGAAAGTGGACCATCAGCTTAGCCGTTTACCAGCTTTGTGATTATGGACAGGGCAGTTAAAATTTCTCTAAGCCTCGGTTTCCCGTTTCTGTAAAACGGGAACGATAATAATAACACCCTGCTTTTAGAATTGTTATAAAGACGGTATGAGAAAATGGATGTGAAAGTGTGTAACGCAGTGCCTAGAACAGAATCAACTCACAACAAATGTTAGCTACTTAACTATGACGATTATAAGCACGCATTCTACAGATGGCCATCTATGGGGCCTCCAGAACTTTCAAAGTTTT
The DNA here is from genome assembly GCF_001890085.2 of Hipposideros armiger. NCBI lineage: Eukaryota > Metazoa > Chordata > Mammalia > Chiroptera > Hipposideridae > Hipposideros > Hipposideros armiger. The sequence goes on from NW_017731659.1 coordinate 1,688,452, forward strand.
TGAACCATGGCTAACAATGGGATATTCATTTTATATCATGACCCAAAGATAAACACACACACACACACACACACACACACACACACACACAATACCCTGAGCCTTACACTTTATTTCATTTGTTCTGTTTCATTAAAACGATGCGGGTCACAAGCGATGAATGGAGAAAACAGTGATCTGGTGGACCTCCAGGGATCCATGGAATGAGGATGTCCTTGAAGGTGACAGAATAGGTAAAGACCATGTCCTGGTCTTGTCAGCAGGTATAGTCACATTAATTGGGGGTGGGGGTGGGGGGAGAGGAGTCAGTGGAGATATTCTCCACAGAATCTGAAATGGTGGACTTATGTGTAAGTCACTAGGAGTTGGGGATGGGGACCCAAATGTATAAAACATGATGCTTGCCCTCAAGGAGCTTACAGTTGAGGAACAGAGTTAAGATTCAGTCACTCATTTATTCATTTAACAACTTGAGCACCTACTGTGTGTGAGGAAGCACTGTTTTACATCCGTGAACAAGATAATTCCCTGACCTTGTGAAGCTTACCTTCTCATGCCAGTGACAGACGATAAATAAATAACCAAATAAAGACAACATGGTTCCGATAGTGGTAATGGCTCTAAAGAAAAAGAAAGGAGGGAAATGGAGAGTGACTTCTAAGAAAGCCTGGATAAGGTAGCCAGGGAACACTTCTCTAAGGAGAAGGTATTTGACCAGAGACACTGAGTGAGGAAGTGAGCCATGTAAACTCTAAGGGAAATACACTCCATTAAGAGGGACCAACAAGAGCAAAGGCTCTGAGGCCGAAGTGGGGTATTTCAGAACTAGGAAGAAAACCAGGGTGGTTAGAACCTAGTGTGCATGTGGAAGGTAGATGGGGCCAGATGACATAGGTTCCTGAATGTCATGGTAAATCTTGAATGACATCTGAGGGTGACAGGAGACCACTGCAAGGCGTTAAGCAGGAGTGTGACATGATCTGATTTACGTTTTGAAAGGCTAACTCTTGCTGTTATGTGGAGAGCTCACTGACAAGAGCCCGAGGGAAGCAATGGGACTGGTCAGGGGGCCACCCCAGCAGTCCAGACAGGAGAGGATGGGGGCTTGGACTAGGCTGTCAGGGGTGGAGGTGATGAAAAGTGACTGAATTAGCGGTACCTACTTTGAAAGTTGATGCCACTACATATCCATAATACAATGTAGAAAGTGAGGTGCCAAGATAGAGGACACGATGTTGCGGGAACTCAGATGAACATTAGATCTGGCTGAGGGATGAGCTGGCACTTGAGCTGTGTCTTCAAGGATGAGTGGGCAGAAATGGTGAGGGAGGCGAGGCCATTCCAAAGAAAGGGACAAGCCTAAGCGTGAAGACACAAAAGAAAGACAGTAGAAGGCATATTTGGGGCCCAGGGGTAATTCTGCGGCGTATGGTTGGCTGGCAAGGGTGAACTAGGAGGTTAAGGCTGAACAGGTAGGTTTGGGATACATCATAAAAGGCCCGGAGTGCCATGATACTGTTTGCGCAATTGAGAGCCTGCTCAGCTTGAGAGTACTGGGCAACGCGGGGCTGCACGAGAACCCAGGAGCTTCTGCTTTGGGGCTGGGTAGATTCCTTCATTAAGGAGATCGTTGACCTTCCCTGATCCTGAATCTTTTGTTCCAGGCAGAGCAGTGTTCTCTGTGACTGGCCGGTGGACTGGCCACAAACATCTTTTTCCCGCTCCCTTTGTTCACATAGTTCCCGGCACCTAGGCGCCTTCCCAGCTCTTGTCCATTTATTCAAACCCTTCCCATTCTTCTCTGGCTCCTTGGCCTCTATTGCTCTCTCCCTTCTAACAAAGCACTTGTCTACACCACTCATGTTGGCTCTTAACCTCATATAACTACTTGTATTTCCTTAAGTACGTATTTCAAGAATGTAGGACTTTCCCCATGAGATATAAATTCCTTCCCGTCAAGGATCTTACCTGGCGTTTCCTTTGTTTTCTCCATCTTGTCTGGCACTCGATAGCCATTCAATTATATTGACCACCCTCATACATACCTAATAAAGTGAGCGTTCAGAGCCAAGCAGCCCCGTGAAGAGCCAATGGCAGGAAGGCGGTTGTCCAGATAAACTGACACATAGTCAGAGGGGACCCATCTCTCGGCCTCCATTCCTCTTTCCACTCTCTGGCCATCCAGATACGAGCACACTAAGTTCTGGACATCGTAGGTTTTGCCTTTCATAGGACAACCATTCTGGGGGCCCGTGATTTCCCACAAGGAGACAGGGACGTGGACCTGGGTCAGATTCCGTGTCCTCCCCTCCATACCTCACACCCCTACTTCTGCTCCAGCACAAACAAGTGGCTTCCCTGGCTCCTTGCTTCCAGGCTCTGTGCCACACCGTGTATATATACACTTTTAAGGGAGCCATTTTATTCACTTTAGGAGGCTCCACTCTAGAGTGCTTCCCCTCTGGCAGGGCCTACCCCATTTCACCAGCCATTGGAAATAGCAACCAGGGAGACGCAAGTTGCAAGAGAGCAGCAGGGCTGTGTAGACGCGCTCAGCACCTGACACCTTGCATGAACACGGGTCACTTAAGGACACCTTGCAAAGGCACAGATGAAGGGTTTCTTCTACTCTGTTGCTGTGGACACTCAATTGGGGGCTTGGCTTTTCTTTGGCCTCTTTTGCTCACTGGTTCTTTCCAGCTGTCCCATCAACCATTTCCCGGAGAGGGTTTGGGGGTCACGGAGTCAGTGAGGTCGCTGACCCAGGAAGGATGAAGATGTCTGTCTGATTCTTGCTCATGTACTGAGCTCAGAACTGGGCTCGGGCTCTACAGGAAGACAGAGCACTTGACCCAAACAAACTCAAGCGTCTGGTGGTGGAAACCCACCCAAGAGGGGAACCCATGACATCAGCGCAGTGATGGAGACCTTAGGGTGCTGTGGAGCTCCCTCCCAAGCCGAGCTGAGGTTGAACCTCGAGAACCTGCTCTTCACTTCCCTTATTTGCCTCCTGCTTCCATCCCTGAAACGCATGGGGCGATGCCGGTGACGTAAGGGAGACCTCCTTTTCCCGTGTTCCATTCCCCTGCCCCAAATTCGGGCAAGCAGCGCTCAGAGGCCCCGCCACCCAACTCCTGGGCAGAAAGGGACAGGGGTCCCAAGGCATTGGGGGGCGGCTGCAGAAGGCAGCCTTTCCTGCAGCCTCCCCAGGCCGGGCCAGCCCGCCTCCACAGCTCGGGCCTCCCTTCCACGCCTGGAAACGGCACGGCCGCGGAGGCGGCGGTCCAGCGGGGCTTGCCGGTCACGCGGGCGGCACGCGGCCCTGCGCCGCGGGCACGTGAGGGGGCGGGGCCTGCGCCCAGGATCCCCTCTCGCGCTGCTTGCGTAGGAGCCTGGCGCCCGCCCACCCCCCCT
>NW_017731659.1:1692367-1702273 GCF_001890085.2 Hipposideros armiger
CTGCTCTGGCTCTTCTCGTGACTCTGCTTCGTGCTGGCAGAATTCCGCAGCGTGCGCGTGGGGGTGGGGGGTGAGGGTGGGGGGTTGGCTCCTAGTGTTGCCCCCTTGTGTATGCCCATTCCCGGGCATGCCAAGCCACCGGGCACCCCACATACCTGTCACCACTCACAATGACCGTGGCTTCCCACGCCAGGTCATTCTCAGGTCCAGCCACTGTGCCCCTATCCACACTAGGACATTGTCTTGTGTCTCCGTCCTGCACCTGGTTGCCCCCAAGGGCATTGAAAGCGCCCACCACTTAATTTGGAACCCCCACACTCCACCTCTGGAGTCCTCATGGGTGCTGGTAGCAGAGGGGAATGGTGAGGGAAGTGGGGCAACACAGACTGTACACACTGCCCCTTCGGTGTGCACCCTCTGGGAACAGGGGCATTGGAAAAACAAACACCAACTCTGCAGGAGATGGAGCCAAAACATCAGCTCATTTCCACCTTCCTCGCGTTGATCATCCAGCACGTGTGTCCGCCCCCGGGGTAAATATTGTGGTTTGGTTCCGCTCAGCACCCAGAAGACGCAATTGCTGCCCCTGGTAACTGGGCAGCAAGGCTTGGCCTGGGGCTCTCTCTACTGGGATGCAGTGCTTCTGACGCAGGGTCTGAGATAAGGCAGTGTGTGTTGGACACACACAGAGGTAGGGTGAGAAAATAAATATGAAAAGCAAGAGGTACTCAGAAATCAGACTCGGGTGCCCTCCTGTTGGTAACACCGTGCCCTAGAGCGTGTGGGCTCATTCTAAGAGAGGAACTGTGTGAGAGCTGTTTTGCCCCTGCCTATCTGGAGGTTCATTATGGATGCAGCCCTGAGAGACAGATTTGAGGCCCTCTCCCCAACGTGGCAGTTGTCTGGGCTGAAGTTTCACCAGGGGAGAGGCAACAGGGCTGGACTCCTGAGTTCGGCAGTTTGCATTCTGGGTTCTACCGATAGCCATTATCTAAGAGCTTGACCTGGGTAGGCTCTTTGCAACTGCCTTGCAGACAAGCTCTGTGAGCCCTAAAAGAGAAATGTGAGCAGATGGCTCAGTTTCCCCTGGTCCCTCCTGTGCTGCAGCCTACTGGATGTGTTGAATCTGGTTGCCTTTTTAACTTTAGGAACTTGAGGACATCCTTTAGAAAGCCTCCTATCCTCCAAGCCACACTTCTACTTCCTGTTACTCAAGATAGCAATTTCATACGGTTTAACAGCAGATAAACTGATTTGAGTTAATTTTGTCACCCGATATCATCTTGAAGATGGGGATTCATGTGCAAATATGCAGAGGGCCTCAAGAGGACTGCACTCCTTGGGGAGGAGAGGACAGTGCAGAGCTTTAGGATCCTTTGACCAACTAGTTATTCATTCACGTTTTTTGAGGGCATACTGTTATTCCATGCCTTGTGCAAGGCACTGGCGAAACCCAGGTGAAACAATAGTGGGCTCTGATGGTGGGGAGTTTGGGGGTCCACTGAGAAAACAGTGAATGATTATATCTCAGCGAGATCATTGATATAACTGGATTGCTCGTGGGGTGTAATGAGGGTAGAAGCTGCTGGAATCTGCCCTGGGGAGTCATCAGTCAGTTTGGGCTACATTTAGCTGCAGTAACCAGTGACTCCAACGTCTCAGGTTGCTAAAACAATCAAGGTCTACCAGAGGTCTCCTGTGGTTCCACTCCATGCTTTCTTCATTCTGGAACCAAAGGTGAAGGTGCAGTCCGGGTGTGGGACTGGCTGGTCTCAATGGTAGAGTGAAAATAGAGATGGCAGAGCCATGTAATGGCTTCTGCTGCAAAGTGTCATGTGTCACTCCCATTCACATTTCATTGGCCAAAGCAAGTCATGTGTTTAAGTTGGCCATAAATGCAGCAGAAAGTATAACCTTCCCACACGATCAGGCCATTGAAGAGCGGTGGTGAATATCTTGACCAATAATACAACCTACCACAACTGCCCAGAGGTGGTGATGCTTGGGCTGATTGCAAAAGCAGATTAGAACTGGGGCAGGTAGGCAGACAAGGCAGGGAGGATATCCCTGCAGCTTCATGGGCCACAGTCACGGAGGCATAAAACCGCCTGGTGCATTCAAGGAAAGCCAATCACCTCCCCTTCAACATCATTTCCCTTGCATCTGCATAATGTAGGGCAGCATTCCCCATCCATCCTATCCTCTGATGTGTGAATCATTTTTTAGGGGCTCGCCCCCACCCAGTTTCAAGGATTGTCACTGGGGAAAGGACACTGTTTGATTGTTGTTTGTCTTCCCAAAGAGAATGGACCCAAAAGACTCTTATCCTCCATAAATACTAGAACACAGACCAAAAAATCAGCAGATTGCCATGAAATTCTTGATGCCTTAGAGACTAGACAGTGGTCTCTATGCATGGGGGCTACTAGAGTGACCGCTGCAGAGGTCACGTCTTCTAAGATTTCAGCCTGTGTTCGTGGAGCAGTTTCAGGGGATGTCTCTAGATGATTTGATGCTCACCTGGGTTTCAGCAACCCAGCCTCTCTCTCCTGGTGAGCCTGGTCAATAAAGACCTCATTCCCACCTTCTTCTATCATTTTCTATCCTGTTTTAGGTAGTAAAGGGGGGAGACCTTTTGACCAAGATGCCTAGGTGACAAACATCCCCTCAAATGCTGCTAAGCAAGAACAAATAGGTGTTATTGATTCCTGGACTATATTAATTAAACCTTGTATAGTGGTTAGTCCTTGGCTCAGAACTGGCTAGCTATTAGCCCTGCCCAGATTCCTTTGGTGAAAACAAGTCACAAGGTCAAGTCCAACATCAGTGGGCAGAGAAATATACTGAAAAAAATAATCCAGTTTATCACAGTGTTGCAAACAGTGAGATCAGTAATAGGATTAGTAAGTAATATTAATAGTCATGGCCTGTAGAGCTTTACTCACAATTGTCCTATCTTCACGTGGACATGCATGAAAAGGTCCTGCTGAGAAAATCACACATCAAGTGCTTTTCTCCTTGCTAACTTCCACTAGAAGTTTAAATATTAAAAGGAAAACACTTCTTTCCTTGACTCACTATTCACTGAATACTTCTTACACCAAATGTGTGTGTGGGGGTTTTCCCCACCAGGCAATTCTCCAGTTTTCCAGACACCAGCTGAGTGTCCCTCAATACAACTCAATTCTGACAATAACTGCCTGTAATTAGCACAGACCCCACAGGGTAAGGGCTCATTCTCACAAGGCTGCCCAGAAGCCTTTAGATGTCAATCGCAAGTCCAGGTTGTCACCTGTGCTTCTAGCCTCCTGACTATAAATCAGAGGCTCCCATGACTGCTTCCTCGGGTTTGATAATTTGCTAGAATGGCGCACAGAGCTTAGGAAATCAATTCACTTACTATTGGGTTGTCAGAAAAGTCATGACGCATTTTTGCAATGAAAAACGTAGAAAAAAATACATCATGAATTTCCCGACAACCCAATAGATGATTGGTTTATTATTATATAAAAGGCTATAACTCAGAATAGCAGGATGGGAGACATTCACAGGACAAGGTATGGTAGGAGCCTGGTGGACCCTCCATGCCCAGCTCAGGCATGCCATCCTCCCAGCACCTTCACATGGTTAGCCAATAGAAGTTCCAGGGATTACATACTATTGGTTTTTTATGGAGGCTTCATTATTTAGGTGTAATTAAATCATTGGCCAGTGGTGATTAATTCAACATGTAGCCCCTCTCTGCTCCTAGGAGGTCAGGTCAGGGGCTGAAGGTTCCAACCCTCTCATCACAAAGTTGGTGCCCCTGGCAACCAACTTCCATTCTGAGGGGCTTCCCAAAAGTCACTTCATTAACAAACTCAGGAGTGGTTGCTAGGGGCTTGTTCTGAATAACAAAAGCTGTTCCTTTTACCTTTATTCCTCTTATCACTTAGAAAAATTTTCCAAGAGTTTTAGGAGCTCTGTGCCAGGGGACAGGATGGAACATATATTTCTTTCTTTTTTCTTTTTTACTGGGGAATTGGGAGAGGGGAACAGTGTTGGGGAATTAGGGAAGGGAAATAGCCAAGTTGTTGTCCTTCAACCTTAGTTGTGGAGGGTGCAGCTAGTTCAGCTCCAAGTCCAGTCGCCATCAGGCTGCCCAACGGCAGCTCACAGCCACTCAGCTCAAGGTGCTGTGTTCAATCTTAGTTGCAGGTGGGCATAGCTCCCCATCTTATGCGGGAGTCGAACCGGAAACCTTGTTGCTAAGAGCACATGCTCTAACCAGCTGAGCCATCCTGCCACCGGAACATATATTTCTTATTATACATCACACTATCATATATATATTTGAAATTTTTTGTGGTAAAATACACATAACACAAAATTTACCATTTTGTTGTACCATCATCACCACTATCCATTTCTAGAACTTTTTCATTCCAAACTCTACCCATTAAATAATAACTCCCCATCTCTCCCTCCCCCTCAGCCCTTGGTAACCTCCATTCTGCTTTCTGTTTCTATGAATTTGTCTATCCTAAGAACCTCATATAAGAGGAATCATACAAAATTGTCCTTTTGTGTCTGACTTATTTCATTTAGCACAATGTCTTCAAAGTTCATCAATGTTGTAGCACGTATCAGAATTTCATTCCTTTTCATGGCTGAATAATATTCCATTGTACATATATACATTTTGTTTATCCATTCATCTGTTGATGGTCACTTGGGTTGCTTCCACCCTTTGCCTATTGTGAGTAGTACTGCTGCGAGCTTGGTGCACTCCCTTTTGGAGACTCCCTGCTTTTTTTCTAAAGAGGAATAGGCTTTGTTTCCTTGTTTCACAAATGAAGCTGTCTGAGTTGGTTGTGCTGTGGGGATTATCAAAAAGACCAAATCCCATATCCTGGTCCAACTCCTCCTACCCTTCGCTTGCTTCAACCTTGGCTGGGGCTGTGGCAGCAGCAGGAACAGCAGTGGTGGTGGTGGCCACAGGGGCAGCAGCCACAAATGCAGAGGGATCAGCCAAAAAGGCCTTGACCTTTTCAGCAAGTGGCAAGGTTGTAATCAGTCTCCACAGACAAAGCCAGGACCTGCTTGTACCCATCGACGATAGAATGGGGTACTGATGTACACAGCTGGGTAACCAATCTGCAGACACACACCCTCCAGGAAGTGAGAATGCAGAGTTTCCTCTGGGATGTCAGGCACTTCCGGATTGTAGATGCCGCCATTGTCCAACACCTGCTGGATAATCAGCCCAGAGGGGAAGGGGGAGATGGTCAGCATGTCCAGCAGTGTGGCTTCGCTGGCTCCCACGTTGTCACCAGGTTTAGTCAGCTGCACATCACTCAGGGTTTCAGTGGTGCCCGTGGAGATTTTAGTGGTGATGCCTAAAAGCTGGAAGAAGGTCTTCTTGGGCTCCAGACTAGTGTTCTGGGGTGGCACTGGGTTGGCAATGGGGCACAGGTGGCAGCCTGCATGCAGCATGTTCCCAATTTCAGTGAGGTCCTCCTTGGTGAACACCCAGCCCACATTTCCCCAGATATGAGGCATTGGTTTCTCAGGGCTGGGCTGTTTTCCAGATGCCCTCCACACCCGTGTACGTCATGGTGTTCTTGCCTTTCTGCGGAGAAACGTGCGGATCTGTTGCATTTGCTTGGAGCCCACCTTGTCTGCTCCCACAACGAAACATTTTGGGTAGTCATCCAGAGACTGGATGACCCTAAGGGAGTAGCTGGACTTCCGGGTCACCGTGTCATCCCTGGGCATCACAGTGGTGTGACAGGGATTGCCATGCAGGGTTTAAAGCAATGTCACTCTCACGAGGACGTCTAGTGAGAGGAGTTGGAGTCTCTGCTTTCCATTCTTTGGGGCATATGTGGTCCTGTTGTATTTTAATTCAAATGAAACAATAGGCAAATTTATATATTTTTCATTCAAATTAATCTTCCAGCTCTTTCTTCTTCTGAATGCTCCAAAGGCAGTAAAGAGCACGTGGTACTTCCGTTTACAGATGCGGAAACTGAGCAGAAGGTCAAGGCTGGAGCGGGGACTGGAAGCTAGATCCTTGGAGTGTAGTCTTTCGGGCTAGACTAATGTCCCTGAGGCCAGGGGTCGGATCTGTCATCATCACTAATGTTTCCGCAGGATAAGGGATTTGGATGCAGTCACTATGTTTTGAAAGAATAAACGAATGTGTTTTGTGTGTGTGTGCTTTACACTCTAACAGGGCCTCTCGAATAAGCTCCTGGTGTCTAACACATATTTCTCTCCTTCCCCAAATCTCCCTCTTCATCTATTAGACACTCCCCTACCCGAGAGACTTGGACAAACAAGCTGGTCCCATCCATGTCTTAAATGATAACAACTTCAGCCCTAGCCAGGCCGGAGAGAAAGGTTGCTTTCCAAAGTGTTTCTGTCCACAGTCCCAGGAGTATGCACCCCCTCCCATGTGTGGCCTCCTTTGGAGCTCACCCCAGGGTTCAGTGCAATTCAGTTGCAGGAAGCAACTGGCTCCTGGCTGGTGTGTGAGACCCACAGGAGGGTGCCTCTTGCCTGGGGGTGGGGGCCTTCAGGCCAGATTTTACTAGAGGTCTCCAGTCTGCTGCACGATTGCAGGTCCTGTTATCTCACAGTGCTGTCCCCGGGTTCGGGAACCTCAACCCAAATTCCCTTTTGTTTAAAAACGGAGACAAATGTAGTTTTAATGGAGTGGTGAAAATGCTGCTCTTGGTAAACTGCACTGTCGACTTGGCATTTGCTTTAGAAAATGGGGGCCCTAAAGGATTCCCTGCTCGAGCCTCGCTTAGCTTCGGGCTCTCGGAGGAGGTAAGGGGTGTGGCTTAAATCATCTGGGGTCCTTTGTCCACTGCTTTCTGCCTACACGACAACAAAAGCTGTCATTAATGGCACAAAGATGGGATGCAGAAGGCGCGGGTGGCTGTCTCTCGCTAACGGAGAGTCTGTGCTGGTGAGAAGCACACACGAGGCATCCATTTCATGGCCCCAAAGGGTTTGGCTTACGGTTCAGTTTCACCAGGGAGATTTCTTTGACTCTGGTGTAGAAAGGAGGAGCTGAGACAAAAGGTTTGGGGATGAGGGTGTGGTGGAGATGAGCTCGTGCAGGTTTGGAAAAATAAGAGAACTAAAGCCGTGTATGCAGAGCCCAACTGAAGGCAACAGCCACTCCTCCTCTCCGCGGAGACGGGGCAGGGCGGAGCTCGGGCCGGGAGGGCGGTAGCTTCCCGCGGGCAGCAGAGGGTTAATCCCTCCGGGCGCCCAAGGACGTCAGAGCGGCTTCTTGTCTGGAGCTGGGATTGAGAGCTTTTATCCCTAGTTATTTTTCCTCATATCTTTGCTTTTTATTGTATTTGGAGTTCTGGATTTGGCTTTTTCTTTTTAATGTGTAAAAGATTTAGGGGGGAGAAAAGAATTCATCCCAATGAAAGGATGGGAACCTCACTGAGCTGGCAGGAGGTTGGGGGTGTTGGGTGAGGCCATCCAGCGTCCCTGGTTCAGACCAAGATCAGGGCAGGCACCCTTACGTGGCCCCCCTCCCATCACTCCATTCTCCCTGGACCCCAAAACCTAAACCTCGGCATATGCACTCCTGGCTTTGGAAAACCACTCATCCACTAATTGGCTAGGACAGCTGTTGATAGGGACATCACCCCATGGGCCCTCCTCCCAGACACACCACCCTCCTGGACAGCAGGCTGAGCCTCTGTTGGGCTGGAAGGCAAGGAGATCCCCTGGTCCCTGCATCCTTTCTCCTCTGCTGACCCAGTGGGGAAGGGCATGGAGGAGAAGGACACAACATCTCCGAAATTGAGGGAAGAGAAACGGAGCTGCCCCTGAGGAAAACGGAGATTAGGTTCCAGAAATGAGGGAAGAAGTGGCAGCAGTTACTCAATGAAAATTTAGAGCTGAGATGGTTAGAATATATTTATAAAAGGAAATCTTAAAACTTGGGTAGCGAGGATATATTCGACCTATGGCCATGTGGGTCAGAACCTTCTGTAGCCAGAAGGCTTCATGTCAGGGTCGCAGGTCTGAAGCAAAAGGTGCTGAGCACTGAGAAAGGTCAGGTGGCCTGGGTGAAGCGCTGTGGTCGGAAACTGAGACAGAGATGAGGAGACAGAGGCTTTGAACCCCAGAATTCCGGAAATGGAAGGGGATGCATGAGGGGACCTGACCTCAAGAGCAAGAAATGTGTCGCCCGTGTCCCTGAGATGGAAGCTTCTGGTTGGCTTGAATACTTTGGGCCCCAGGGACATGAGGGGAATGGGTAATAGCTACTTCCCAGTGGAACCTTGGCTCTTGGAAGCCCTGGGAAGCTGTAGGAATTACAGGGTGTGATGTGGGAGCTCAAAAAGCAAGACCAAATGACGTTTGCACCTCTCGTCCTCTTGCATGTGGTAACTCTGACAGAGAAAGCAAGCCCTGGGAACTGGTCGGCTAGGGTTAAGGATCACAACTGGGTCTTCTGAAGTGAGACTTACATTAAAATGGACTTTTTTTTTTTTAAGATTTTTTTTTATTGGGGAATTGGGGGGATGGGAACAGACAAGTTGCTGTCCTTTTGCTCTTCAGTCTAGCTGTGGAGGACGTTGCTTCACTGGCCCAAGTTGGCACCATCATTGCACTCTTCCCAGGCGAGGCAGATCAGTCGCCGGCTTCTGGACGGCCGCTCACTGCGGCTGCTGGCCGCTCACACTGGCTGCTGGCTACACACGGTAGCCCATGGCAACCCACTTCCACAGGGGCTGCAGCCTATGCCGTCGCCGGCGACTCACGGCAGCCCAGCTCCAGGTTGAGCTGTTGTTCACCATCTTAGCTGTAGAGGGAAGTGTCACTGGCCCTCATATGTGGGATCCAAACCGGGGCCCTCTGGCGTCCCAAGCCAGTTCTTAACCATCACGCCACTTGGCCGGCCCCAAATGGACTTGTTTTTTTTTTTTTTTACCAAAGATAGGGTACCTCTGAAGGGGGTCATGACAACGGTGCTTGGCAGGAAAGTCTCCCACCTGATCCACGTAACTTAAAACTGAAATTTGAGGGCAAGAAGGAGGAAAAAACATCCATCTGCAATGACAACTGGACAACTGGATATTCTGGGGAATAGGCCTGGCATCAGTGAAAACCAGAAAAAGCAAAGACGTTCTCAGTTAAGTAAAAATGTTAATGTGGGATTAGATTTGGGCTGGATAGCTTTATTATTTCCTCTAGATCCTCTCTCCATCCATTCACCATTGTGCTTAGATGCATCAATGGGCTCTCAGGCCTTCTTAGTTTCTATTAGGTTCAGCCAACAAGAGCCAATCAGCAGGACACTGGAAGGTGGGATATTTATTTTGTGGCTCTGTCCCAGCTGAGTTTCCATGCACTGTGGTCTTCTAAAAGCCACAGCTCTTGTCAGGTGGCTATCTGCTATAGCACCTCTCTCCAGATCCTGGTGTCTATCCCTCCCTCCCTTTGCCCCCGCAGGGCTTAGAATGGTACCAGATCCCCCTGGGCTAGATCCATTCCTTGCTGGCTTTCCTTAACCCTGCCCACACTATTTAGCCAGCTCTTTTATTAAACTCTCAATTACCCCAGCTGAGGGCTACCTACTAATTGCTGGAACCCAACCAATACAATAATCTAATCAGGGCATAAAGTTAAAACTATAGCATGAGGTTAATATAAGCTCAAAGCCATCATCAAGACTTGGTTGGGGCCGACCGAGTGGCGCGTTGGTTAAGAGCTGGCTTGGGATGCCAGAGGGCCCAGGTTCGGATCCCACATATGAGGGCCAGTGACACTGTCCTCCACAGCTAAGATGCTGAACAATAGCTCAACCTGGAGCTGGGCTGCCATGAGTCACCTCCTATGGCATAGGCTGCAGCTCCTGCTGCAGTGGGTTGCCATGGGCTACCG
>NW_017731659.1:1702429-1711003 GCF_001890085.2 Hipposideros armiger
TTGGTTGGATGAGACTTATGACATGAATTCTATGATGGTCAAGATTCCCTTCATCTAGGTAAATTGGTTTCATTGCAAGGAGTCAAGGAGTAGAACTCAGTTCATTCATTTATTTAAAGAAATGTTTTTTGAGTTTCTACTTTATGCATGTATTCTATTAGGGATTGGGGAGTCAGTGGTGGGCAAAAGAGACAAATATCCAATTCGTGTTTTTAACCTAGCGGAGGAGAAAGGCATTAATCACATAACCACAAATGTAAATGTGTAGGTAGAAACTAGGGTCAGTCCTTGCAAAATAACTACAAGCTTCTCCGAGGACATCTAATAGGAGGATGATAAGGGATGGAACATCTGAGAAACCATCTTTGAGGAAGTGACACCAAATTTAGCCAGGCAGGACACTAAATTTTACAATGCTCCTTTACATATACAATTTCATTTGATCATCACATCGTGTTGTGAGCTGGACATACATAGGGGTTACTGTTTTCATTTTACAGCTGACATAGAAGTCCCCATTGGTACAGTAGCATATATATTTTAGTTATTATTATGTTAATTGCAAAGACTTTAGTATCCAAATGTATTTACAGTCCGTCAAAGAGAATGAGGTTGTGCATTACATTCGATAATAATACATGATAATACAGGTTAGGGGTCAATTCAGTTCCATTGGACAGTATGCTAATCTGTCTATATGAGACTGGAAGAAATTATTTCAGCCTCGTTAATAATTTTCTTTTTGAACTTTATTGAGGTATAAATGACAAATAAGAGTTGTATTTATTTAAGGTGTACAACGTGATGTTTGATACATGTGTACATTGTGAAATTATCGCCAGAATCAAGCTAAGTAATGTATCACCTCCCATAGTTACAATCGCCTTCCTTTCCTTTCTCTCCCTCCCTTCCTTCCTCCCTCCCTCCCTCCCTCCCTCCCTCTTTGCCTTTCTTTTTACTTCCCTTTTTGTGTGTGAGAACACTTAAGATCTACCCTCTTAGTAAATTTCAAGTATACAATTGAAATCACAGTCTGATTGTTCTTACATAATCTGCCATCACGCTCCAAGTCCCAGACACATCTACATCTGCCCAGGTCAGTTAAATGAGGATGTGATAGGGATCAACAGTGTTTTGCTGGTAAACTGGCTCTCTGAAGGGAACAAAAATCCCTGATTTGTAGTGTTTGTCACTTTCCAATATTCAAATAGTCGCACCGTGGCCGATCTTAAGCTACCAAAGTGGCGTCACTAAAGATGAAGTTATGAGGTAATGTTAACTTCTTGTAACAGTTCTTGTGGATAAAGGATAACAATTCTTATGAGCCTGGACAAGCTGATTCCAGCCCAGCACAGCACTGCGTCACCACCCTTGTATTTTTCGTCTTCTGTGATGACACTAATCTCTGTGATTCTCTTAGAAATGTGGCATTGATTTTGATTGACTATTTTGTTAGGGAAACGTTTACCATGCGTTTTCACTTGCTCTTTCCTAGCATGACAGTCCTTAATCCATAGGTCAGGCAGGTTGCTGAGTATATATATTCCAACTATACATTTAGGGCCTAGAGAAATAACGATAAGGTGGGTATGGCTCTATTTGGCTCACTATGAAATGGTTTGGGCCCAAACTCTATTTCCTGACTGTCGTTAATTTCCATTCAACCCATGACCAGGAATAGGCATTGTCTCAGGGCCAGTAATAAGCCCTGAAAAATCTGGTTTTTCTTTTTGCCCAGGGCACACTCACTCTACTAAA
Organism: Hipposideros armiger; assembly: GCF_001890085.2. Classification (NCBI taxonomy): domain Eukaryota; kingdom Metazoa; phylum Chordata; class Mammalia; order Chiroptera; family Hipposideridae; genus Hipposideros; species Hipposideros armiger. Next base: position 1,704,188 of record NW_017731659.1, read on the forward strand.
TGACCACAATTCCCTTGGGAGGAAATTGGGAAAAAGATTTACAGTATAAATTTGCAATGTCATATGGTACAGAGTACACAGTTTTTCTATTCACCTGACGTAGGTCTGGGAATTTAGTGAAAACCTATGACCCTCTGATGTCCTGGGACTTTGTCAGATCTCTAGATCTCTAGTTTTTTTAAAAAAAATTCTAAAGACCAGGCGGGACCTTAATGCAATACTCCATGTATTTTAGTCCTTGGCGTTCATAATCAATTAGCCATCACCAACGATCCCTGTGAGTCAGTCTGTTCTGACGATCACTCTGGCCCTGATGCCTCCTGTGTCCACTTTGCTATGGTCACTAAGTGTTACTACACAGTCAATGCTAGGATCTCATTATCCCCATTAAAACCCAGGAACACATTTCAATGGAAGTACCTTCACTGTCGCCACATACAGAGGAATGCAACTAAAGCACTTAAGAAGGTCACAGATGTGCTCTCACCAATGTATCTCTATATTTGGTCCCTCTCAAGGGATATATCGAGGGTGCCAAAAAAATGTATACACATTTTAAGAAAGGAAAACTGTATTAAAATTGTAATAATATATACGGATAACGAAAGAGGAATACAAGTCACGTGTGACTTCTGCAATTATAAGAGGTGCTCAAAGTGGTTACCATCAGCATCCAGACACTTCTGATTACGGCAAGCTACTGCTTGAGCAATGCTGACCAAAGTGTCCACTTGTGTACCTTTTTTTGGCACCCTCAGTAGTAAAAGCATGTGATAAATCACTTCACTGTACCTAACTTCCTAGGTCTTTGGATGTCTTCTACATTATACCTGAGAACTTTTTGGCATCTCAATTTCATTTGACTATCACTGAATCCGGCCTTCAGTTTACCAACTAAAGAAGTTAACAGTAGAGCTTTTATCAGATTGTCGAGCTGACACACCAACTTCATAGTCTCTGGTAAGCACAGCCGTACTGAAAAACCCAGCCAGATTTAAAACTCCCTTCTTTTATATATATGTATAAATTTGGAAATGTTGGCATGTAAGCATCTACGAGGCAAGCTTTATAATTGGCATCCCGGGCACATGGGGATTGTCTTTAGCCATGGAGCTGCGGGCCACATGAGGATATGGAGGTGGGGAGTTGTCCTAGAGCCTTTAAGGAAGGCAGGACCAGCCTCCTCTGGCAGGTAGGAGGGGCTGTTTCTATTGGTGAGAGAAGCGTGGGGGAGTTACGAGGTTCAAATTTTTCAGATTTAACTGGGTTCTCCTAAATATCACCATTCTAATTTGGGGGACTCTACTCTTTCCTAATTATTGCCCTAAATTTCACATAAGAAATCTGATGAGGCTATGAATCCGATCTATTTTGTCCATCAGCAAACTACAGGATAAGAATCTATATCTGATTTTTTGCTACATCAACTTACTACCAATAAGAGATATTATTTTAGGGAAACCCTAAGATGCTCTCTTAGGGCAGTTATAGGAAATCCTTGGTTCTCTGACTGTATCTTTGAACCATTAATTTAAAGCCCTGAGCTTGTTATTCTCTTTCTTTAAACTCTCCTGGATGGTAATAAGCAGCCAGTCTACCTCGTCAGCCCTTATAGTTTTCATGACTGTCAAACTGTGCTATGGCTTCTGCCATTTGTTCTGCCAAAGCCATATCTTTGAAAAACTATTCCATATGATCTCTCTCTGTTTCTCTCTAAGCTTTATCAAGATATAATGCACATATCTTACAATTCGCCCATTTAAATTGTACACGTCAGTGATTTTTAGTATAGTTGCATAGTTGTGCAATTATCACTACGATCAATTATAGAAGATTTTCATTGCTTCTAAAACAAACCCCAGGGCCAGCCAAGTGGCTCAGTTGGTTAAGAGCTCGCTCAAGAGTGCGAGCTCTGAGCAACAGGGTTGCTGGTTTGATTCCCGGCCCGAGCTGAGCTGCTGCTGAGCTGCTAACAGGTGGCAGGATGGCTCAATTAAAACAAACAAACAAACAAACCCCGTTACTTTAGCTATCACCCCCAATCCACCATCACCTCTGACCCTAGGAAACCACTAATTTACTTTCTGTCTCTATGTTTTTGCCTATTCTGGACATTTCGTATAAATGGAATCAGAATGCATGATAAGAAAATTGTCTTCTTAAATTCTTCTTTACTTTAACTGGAATAGCACTTCAATGCAAAGGAATGAAGCACTAATGGCAGACTCTCAGGCACTAGCAATGGGGATGAATGTGTGTGCGCGTGTGCATGTGCTGGGGAAAACAGGAGGATTTGGAGATTCCCATCCTGCTTCCTCTGTGCGTAATGCTAGCCCATATGTTTTCCCTCTTATAACATGCTTGGAAGGGAAAATGTAAAAAGCCAATTAGTTGCAGAATCCAGGAGAAGGCCAGCGAGTCACTGCAGTGGCTGAGGCTCTGCTGAGCATTGCACAAAGGAAGAGGGGCTCTCTGTCCTTAGGACCCCCTTCTCAAGGGGGAGACTGCCTGCCTGTGTGGAGGCAGCAGAGGGAATAGACCAGACATTGCTAATCTGGAGAGGGCAGGTGGGGTGCAGAGAAGGGACGCCATAGTGCAGCCCACAACTTTGCCCCCAGAGGACAGCACAGAGGGGCCACCTGCAAGCCTCTGCTTCTCCTTTAACCCATACAGCCCTTCCATGGGGACTTGGGGACATAGCAACCTGGACAGGAAGAGGCAGAGCTCATCAGGGTTTGTCAAAATGGGAGCATAAGACTGGCTCCTGAGATGACGTTAAGTGGCTCACCGCATGCCTGCCCCTAAATAACATTGAATCACCCACTAAGAACAGCTCCTCCCCTTTTAATGCTCTTTCAAGCCTTTTAAGTCCAAGAGAAGGAACCACTCGGTGCCCATGTTTCTAACACGGCACTGACACTTGTGAATTTCCCTTTTAAATACGAAAGTGGGTCTTAGAATCAGACTGGGGCAACACTCCCTCTCCAGAATTTAATAACATTGTTTTGGTTACAATGACTTGATTGTACCCATGATGTTGGTCTTCCATGTCCAGTAGTGACATAAAGTTTCCATCTTACATTTACCGAAATTTTTAAGAGCTTACTCAGTGAACCAGTTTAAAGAAAAATATTGGTGCAGTAACAGCAGATGGTATACAGGTATGGTAAAAATGGTGATGGTGATATATGAAATAACCAAAGCAGTTAAAAACTAGAAGAATGTTATGCTGTTTCAGCTCAGAGGGTCTGTGACTCAGTGATTGAAAAGGTGAGAAATGCCATCGAGGTCAGCTTGGACTTGACTGTCATAGCTCTCACCACACTGGGTTGTGATGGATGGTTTGCTTGTCTGCCTCTCCCACCAAACATGGAAACAGGTATCTGTCTTGTTCTCATCAAGTCCCCAGTGCTCAGCATGGTGCCTGGCACATAGTACTCCTCAGTACTTATTTACTGAATGAATATATGCATAAATCTTCCCGGTTATTGCCCTTAATACTCTGAAAAGTTACCCTGACTATGTTTGTTTATCCATCCATCCATCCATCCATCCATCCATCCATCCATCCATCCATCCATCCATCATTGCATACTTATTGAGCGGCTACTATGTGCAAGAACCCTGCCCTTAACTTCCCTGTAATGGCTTTATTTTTAGTCAATAAACAATCTACTTACTGTGCACAGAGTACTCAAGATACTGTACATGGCAGGGAGAATGTAATTTCTTGACTTTAAAGCCGTGATGTTGGAATCAGGCAGACCTGAGACTGCACCCTGCCTCTGACAATATTTTGAGCACCTTACGCCATTTACCTTTTGAGTAAGAGTTTCCCCTTCTGTAAAGTAGCTTTAATAATATGTAACTTGTGGGAAGGTCCTGAGTCAGCCTCAGTGAATGTTGTTGAATGAATGATACAGAGGGAGTGAATGAGTGAGTGGATGAGGGACTATTGCCACTCAGGCTTGCTGGTCTTCCATAGCCAGGACCCTTCCTGCTGGTTGAAAATGCAGGATGGGCAAGAGAAAACCTAAGCCCCAAGTTTTGCTTAACCAAACAAAAATGGAGCAAAATGTGTGAAAAAGCAGAGAGCTAACAAAATCCTCTCCCACAGTGGACCATGAGATGTGTGGCTGGGCCAGCAGGGACCCTTGGACAGGTGACTCCAGAGGCGCACCAACTGCTTGCTAGACTGCTGAATGTCATGTTGGGCTGCCCTAGCCCCTCCCCCATGTGGGCAATGTGATGTTGGCATGGTGACCAGCCAGCCTGTCTCCCCCTCCTCTGCATCCTGATGTGACAAAGGGGCCCTGAGGAGTAGAATGGGGCCCTGCGGGCTCCACTGCCTCAAGAATGGTAGGGAGAGCTGGGTCCTGGAACTGAGGGGGCCGGGCTGCTAAACTCCTGCAGTGGGAACAATGGAGCCGTTGCCCTGGCAACGAGGGGAGGCCTCTCCCCGGGCCTCAAGGCTGAGTCTGGGAAGAGGTGTCCTAAGAAAGGGAAGTTGGGAACAGAAGGGGTGGGGTGGGGTGCCTGTTGTCAGAGCTGTCTGACTCCCCCCCAAGGAAGGGCAGCAGGGGTCCCTTTCCAGGGAAGAGAGTTAGCGTCTCTGTGGACCCATTCTCCAGAGCCGCTGAGGGAGACCCAGTGAGAACGGTTTCCACCACAGTGTGAGGCTCTGCTAAGGGGGCAGTGGACGCTTCCCTAATGCCCACCCCTCCTGCTCTCAGGCCTGCTTAGGGCTGGCTTAGGGCAGGGGCTATGAAATCAGGACGTGGGGTCTCACGGCATGGGAGGCCTGCTAATTTGGGGCTGTCTGGCCAACTCTGGGACGTGTGTGGATGGTGTTGGTCCATGTGGGAGTGGGGAGCTGGGGCTGTAGGGGTGAGGCCGTGGTCTCAGAGCCTGAGCACAGACCCCTAAGAGGCCCTGGGATTTTTACCATGTCAGATTCTGGAGCAAGACGGTACTGGTTTCAAATCTGGGCTCCATCACTCACTGGCTGCGCGACCCTGAAGAAGTGACTTCGTCTCTCTGAGGCTCGGTTTTCCTAGCTGTGAAGCAGGAATGATTAGCAAGTTCATATTGCGTAGAGGAGGTGGCCCCTGTGACACACTGTGCGGGGACAGCATAGCTCAGTGTGGATTAGCATTCTTCCCCTCCCTCCCGGTCACTTACTTCTCCCTCCATGGACCTGTGACCTGGAACCCTAGAGGTATCTCCCCCAGCTCTACACAACTGCTGAGATACCCCAAAGACACACATGCACCCCCATTCTCCCTGAGAGCCTCCTGAAGATCTTAGTTTATGAGGGTGCCTTGTAGGATGGGCCCCTGTGATGGCGACCTGAGTCGTCTTCGAGATGGCCTGGTAACAGGTGTCCTTTGCGTGTCTACATTTTCCTATTCCCCCCTTTGAACTTGGGTTGTTTTTGCCTTAAAGAAAAGAAAACCTTAGAGGGAACGAAGCACACCTTCTAAAAGGCCTGAGAGCTCAGAGGCATTGGGAGTAGCTGTCGGACCTAGAGAGTGTCCTGGGCCATCTGCCCGTTGCGCCTGCCTGGTGGAGCAGGTGGCTGGGAAGAACCTGGCTCAGCCAGGACCCACAGGAGAGGCCTGGCCCTGAACCCAGTGCTCTGTCTCCAGTCCGCAGTCAGCACCCAACACAACTGGGAGCCTGCGTGGGTGTCGGCTGAAGGCAGGAGTCACGATCCCAGCCAGACGCTTTCTCCTTTCAGAACAAATGGGTCCCTCTTGTGGCTGCAAGGCCTCATAGCCGCTGTTTCGCACCCCATGCCCTTGACAGCTGCACAGAGCACCCGACAGGTGTCTGAAGGGAGGGGGGCGCCAAGGAGACCTGGGTCCAGGGACTGAGGGGGCTGGCTGCTACACTGCAGTGGGAGCTGGCCTGGCCTGGACCTTGTGCCCCCAAAATAAAGTCCTCCCTGGCCTGGCTCCCCGAGTCTAATTGGAGCAGCAAGACTCCTTCCTGCTTCTCCCCAAGCAACAACACGGTGGAGGTTGAAGTGCAGCCATTCTGAGAAGCTCAGCACACTCAGACCGCACTGGCCGGCTGAAGTGGGAGGGCGGAAGGGACAAGGCAGCCTCAGGGATATCGCCCGCAAAGGTAATCTCAGAGTGAGGAAGACGGCAGAGTCATTCACATACGATTTCTGCAGAATCTGCTGTGTCGTAGCTCTGGGCTGGGCTCATTGCGGGGTGTGGCAGAAATTAAGAAAACCGTGCTTGTTGCTTTCTAGCGCCTTCATTCTAGTTAGTGTGTTCATTCCAAATGGAAGTTCTCACCTGAAATTACATGCAGACTATGGTCTCATGAGCATTTTTCTGGACAGAGGGTCCAGAGCTCTCATTAGATTCTGAAAGGATTTAAAAGAATCAGAACCACAGCAAACGTGAACGAGGGCAGGACTTTCTCATCCAATGCTTTATGGGCCCCTTCGAAAACAGTCACCTTGGGAGGTGGTAAACCATACTCAAATGATACCGTCTGCTTCCATCAGGGGCTCCTTTGCGCTGTCCTTGGGGATAACTTCAGGCTATGGAAGAATCTCAGGCTCATTTGTTCCCGACTACATCTCGTTTTTGTCCCCAGAATGACCCAGCTTGATCACCCATCTTAGTCACCAGCTTTTGGATCCAAAGCTGTTGACTGTTAGCTGTTTCCAAAAATTCCATCCACCCTAACAAGGCAAAGATTTGTCACCCTCAGGAGTATTCAAGCGAACAGGACAGCATTACTGCAGGAATTCCTGAAACTTCCTTCAGAACCCAGAGTGGGAAGAGAGCAGATAAA
>NW_017731659.1:1712744-1717635 GCF_001890085.2 Hipposideros armiger
AAAAAAATTGTATTGGGGAACAGCCATGATCATTGGTTACACATTGCTCTCATGCTACAATGGCATAGTTGACTCTTCTAGGGAGGGCGCAGCTCACAGTGGCCCATGCGGGGATTGAACTGGCAACCTTGGTGTTATCAGCACCACGCTCTAGCCAACTGAGCTAACGGGTCAGCCCAACTCTAAGAATTCTAGTGCAAGTCATTTACTTGGCAAGTGATCTGAGGAAACACCAGTAGGGAACTGGGGGGAGTACGACAAGGGGTGAGGAGAAAGCCAGTGAAGGGTGTCCTATCAACCAGTTGCCCCTGGGGGCCACTGAAACTCAATCCCCTGGGGGACTCTGCAATTAAACGCAGAACAAGCCTCAGAGTGATCTTACTCAAGTATCTATTCACCAACACTCCATCTGTTGGGGGCATTACCTCTCCAGTTCTGCCCAGGCAATACTGTAAGGACCAAACGCGCGCCCACAGCCACAACAAAGCCCCCGGGTAGCGTCCCAGCAGGCACGGCCAGCAGCCTTGGGCACGTAGAAGTGGGCGCTGAGGGAATACGGCCCCGACCACTCTGGTACAGTGTCCTGATGAGTGGATGTGAGGGAAAGAGTACCCCAGGCAGGGGTGACAGTGTAGTCAAAGGCACTGGGGTCCGAAGGAGCATGGAGGGTCAGGCTCTCAGAACACTTCCAAGCATTCTTTTAGCCCAAAGAACCAGGTGTTGTCCCATTTCACAACGATTTCATCCAGAGCCTTAAGCCCCAAGTCCCATCAAGCCTCAAGGAGCAATAATTATTTCCCAAGAAGGAGGAGATAAGGAGAGGTCTGCTTCAAGGGACCCATGCTTTGGGGTCTTCTGAATGGGCCTTCTCTAAAGGTGAGTTCCATTTCGTCTCCTTCTGGGGTCTGGGTGGTGGTACACTTGGGGCTGAGGGTGGAGCTCGGGGTCTAGGGCAGCGTTCTCCTGTGGGACTTTCTGATGGTGGAAATGTTTCCTGTCTGCGCTCCTACAGTAGCCCCAGTTGGCTGCTGAGCCCTTGAAATGTGGCTAGTGCAACAGAAGAACTGAATCTTTAACTTTATTCCATTTAATGAATTTAAACGCAAATGCCAACAGGCAGACTGGTTAGAGGCAGCCGTGCTGGACAGCGCAGGGCTCCGCCCCTCAGTTGCTGAGTTTGGTCCTCAGATGCTCAGCCTTGTGTCCAGCTGCCACCTGCAGGATTTGGAGAGCAATGGGCAGAAACTGGCCTAATCTCTTATCCCTGACCCCCCTGATCCTTACTAGCTCACCCCAAGGCACCTGGCTGTAGAGAGAATGACTGCTGAGAAGGACTCTGGACACATTCTCAAACTTTTGGAGAGGCCTCTGTAGAGAAGCCCCAGGCGCCTGTCTGCCATTTTTAGGAAGTCAGCATGTGGGAAGGGTCCGGCTGGGTCTGATTTTCAACAGGGGTCTGGGCTCTGTTTTCCAGTAGAGAATTGGAAGATAGAAGAAATCCACCAAAGTGAAAAACAGAAAGATATACATTTCCTCAGGTATTTCTATGAAATGCTCTCATGGGCGAACTCCTTACCTTCCAGGCTAGGAATCACTGTCCAAAAATGGAACTTTTTTTGAATCAGGGTCCGGAAACGGAACAAAACCCTTAACGGAAAGGAAAAGGTAATTTATGTCTAGAATCAGAAAGATTTTGTGGCAGGGCTAAAGACTTCTGCTAATGAGAAGAGCTAACATTTGTTGGTTGCCTAGTGTGTGCCTGTCCCTGTTCAGAGCGCTTTACAAGGACCCGGAGCAGTGGGTGGTCCGGAGGTGGGGCTGAGAGGCCAGGCAGCACCTCCAAGGGGGAGATGAGGATTGATTCTCCACAGTACCTTGGAGTTGTCCTTGACGGAGTCTTCCCTCTCTCTTTCAACAGTTACCTATTTCCAATCTCTTCTCCCCGATATTGCTATAGCTCTCTAAGGTATTGCTAGGTGTGTTCACCATTAGTTCAACAGTCCAGTAACATTTTTTTTTTTGTCTAGCAGCTGTTTTGTGCCAGGCCCATATGTTATTGGAGAAGGGGATACAGGCATTAGACATGGAGCTAAGGGCTGATTGGAGGCAAGATACATAGTTCATCTCCACCTGGTGTGCTGAGTGTCACTAACGGGGTTACCACAGGTGCTGTAGGTGCATGGCATCTGGTGACACGTGGACGATGCCTTAGAAAACCAGTGTAATTAAATGAGTGAAGAAAAGGGGAAGAGGGAGAGGAGTTGGCATTCAGGTTGTGGGAACAGCATGATCCCAGGCACGGGATGAGGAGGTTTGATGCATGTGGGAAACAATAAACTGCAGTTTAAGGTACAGGCTGGGGAGTGACTCTCCTCAGCACAAAGCCCAAACTCCTTAGCTCTGCTTCTGATGTCGTCCATGATCGCCCCCGTCTCGTCTCTCATCCCTCTCCCACCCACACTCTCTTCTCCGCTGTATAGAATTACCTGCAGTGGCCAGCACAGGGCCTGGCACGTAGTATTTAATCCATGTTTGTTGAGTGAAAAATGAGCGGCAGGATAACGTGGCAAGACAGGCAGAGGTCGAGCCATGCAGGGCTCTGCGTGGAGTACCCAAACCGAGGTATGTGCACCTAGAAAAGTCTGCACTGTCCCAGGGGATCTAAAAGTCTACGCTGTCCTCAGAGAACTCCGTTTCGGTGTCTTCAACATTCAGGCTTTTGCTGGACTGGACCCTGTGTGTTCTCTTAATTCTCTCAGTTTTGTCTTTTCAACTAGACTGCGACTCTCTCAGGGCAGAAACCACGTCTGACGTTTCCTTCACAGTGTTGGACATCAACAGGTACTGAGTTAAATGTTTGTAGGTAGAGCTGGTTGCATTCCCACAGAGGGGGAAAACGGCATTGGATCTAGGCAGGGCATGTCTGACCATTAGAATAACCACAAAAGCTGAAGCTAGACACCAGTCTTCCCAGCTGTTGGCTTAACCACTGGTTGGGAGACGACAGCAGGCACAGACAGCAAGGCGGAATTGCTGGAGGCTCAGCAAAGGGGAGCTATCTGCACAAAGCTGGCCCCACCATGCTGCCCCACTTTTTTTTTTTTTTAATTTCATTGGGGAACAGGCACAGTCACTGGGTTACACATTGCTTTCATGCTAGTGGCATAGTTGGCTCTTTTAGGGAGGGCACAGCTCACTGGCCCATGAGGGGATTGAACCGGCAACCTTGGTGTTATCAGCACCATGCTCTAACCAACTGAGCTAACCGGTCACCTCTGGCCCCACCTTCTTAACCAATGGTGCAGGGTCCTTGGGCAGTGAAGGGCAGACTATGTCCCCTCTGTTAGGCTACTAGCCAGATTGAGATCAGGAAGCCTGAGGCAGAAGGGTGTGTGTGTGTGTGTGTGTGTGTGTGTGTGTGTGTGTGTGTTTATGTGAGTGTTGGTGGGGAGGGGTGGAGGGTAGAGGGTTTGTTCAGTNGCTCTGGGCCCTAGATTAATAAGACAGGAGCTCCCAGGAGACAGGCACACAAAGAACCAGCGACAGAACAGTGTGGGATATGTTATAACAGGGGCACAACTGGGGAAGCAAACCCCCAGAAATTCACCCAAAGTGACACTAAGTTCATCCAAACGTGATAAATCCTTACAGGACTATGGAATGGACAGAGAACACAAAGCAAATATTCTGTCTGTTGGGCCCACAGAACGCATAACTTGGAAGCAGGCTGTGGTGGATTGGGCTAATAATGGCCCCCGCAAGCCCATCGCCATGTGACTTTGCAGTGCTTTCCCACTGAGGGCAGGTTGTAATTTGCTGCCCCTGGACAGTGGATGTTAGCAGGCGTGACACCAGCAGGGTATCTGAAAGCGCTCCAGCGATCGGACTTCTTTGCTGGTGCATCTGTCATTGCCAAGACAATTCTGGGCTAGCTTGCTGGTTCCAGGAAGACAGCGAGAGACGTGGGGAGCACAGCTGCCCCAATGAAGGTGTCCAGCCAAACCCAGCCTAGAGAAGAACACCCTAACCAACGTCCAGAGGCAGAAGTGACCCCAGTGAGGTCAGCAGAACCCCTGCCCTCCATATGAGCCCAGCCTTGCTTGGCCCAATCCTAGTCAACCCAAAGACAGGTAAGATATAATAATAAATGACTTGTGTTGAGTCACTGAATTTTGGGGGTAGCTCGTCACACATAGTGATAGCTGACTGATACAAAGTTCCTTTTGTCAGAGATTTCAGTAAATTTTCTCTTGTTTAGCTATATGAAAGGTCGGGCACTACTCATAAAAGGAAATTCTTTCATCACTCAATAAATATTACTGAGCACCTGCCATCCACTGTGCTCAAAGGACAATGACAGGTAAAATGCCCCCCAGAAGCCTGAAGCCTCCCTCTGCCTCTGTGTCTAAGTGATCACCAGGTCATGGCAACTCTCTGATCCTTCACCTTCTGCCCCTCCCCAGGGCCTGGGCCCTGCCTAATGTGTGTTCCATCTCTCCTTGTCCATTCCCACACCAACCTCCCTGGTGGTCACCTGGCTTGCATCCTCACCAGCTCCATCCATTCTCACGTCACAGAGGTCAAGCCTATCATATTATTCTCAGCGTAAAGAAAGGTGTCAATGGCTCCCCCATTCATTGTCTTCAGGAATGCTTCTGCCTGGAGTTCCCATCCCTCCCTCATCCTTCAGCACTCAGCTTAACCCCAACCTCCCCGCCCTCGCACCCCAGACACCACTCCCAACCTCTCCCATCCAGGCTGGGCAGGTGTCTCTCCTCAGGGCTCCTCACACCTTCTCTTGTCTGTCATAGTGCTGCTTATCCCGCCATCTCCGGATTGCCTCTTTACCTGCCTGCCTCACCCATGTCACTGCAAACTCATGACAGAGGAA
>NW_017731659.1:1721141-1732504 GCF_001890085.2 Hipposideros armiger
TTTGTTAAAAAAGTGTGAGATGTGGGTGGAAAGCCCTCAGAACTCCAGCAGCAGGAAGAAGAGGAACATGTTAACTGCATTGTTTGTCAATCATTCAGCATTTAAGTATTTACTATATAATATAGTGTGGTTAGCGCTAGGAGACACAGACACGTGACATATGAACACATCTGGGAGAGACAAGATCAACACACCTGAAAGCAAACAGGGAACTACTAAAATTGGAGTACTCGCTAGAAATAGTTTGTACATGGAAGAAGTATTGTAGAGCAGTTAAGGGCACTACTTTAGGCAAAGCTGAGCTTGGTATGAATCTGAATTCCACCACATACTGTGTGATTATGAACAGGTTACTTCACCTGTGAGCCTTGGTTCTCTCTGTAAAATTGGGATAGTACCATCTACCTCATTTTGGAGTGGTGAGGATTAAATGAGATAATGGATGTAGACAGCATGGTGTTTGGGAGTGCTGGCTCTCGAGCCAGATTGCTTGGGCTCACACCTCGACTCCATCACTTCCCAGCTGTGGTCTTGGGCAAGTTACATACTATCACTCTTAGTTTTCCTGTTCTGAAAAGTCAGAATAACAACAGTACCTATACTTTTGGGTTGGCGTGAGGGTTAAATGAGTTTTCTCCCATGGAAAACACAGGAACACAATACATCTTCAACAGAAAAACGACCAATGAATTATTTACACAAGAGAAATGGAAACCTATGCACACACACAAACCTGTATGTGAATGTTCTTGTGGCTTTCTTCATCATCTCCAAAAGCTGGAAACATCCCAATGCCCTCCAACAGGTGACTAACAATGGAGCACCATTCAGCCATGGAGGGTAATGAACTGATTCGTACGGCAACATGGAGGAATCTCAAGCGCCTCGTTAAATGAAAGGAGTCAGACTCAGGCTCTACACTACAGAATTCCGTTAGGACAACATGGAGAAGGAAAAACTACAGGCAGAACAGACCAGCTGTTGCCAAGGGTTAATTAAGGGCGGTGTTTTGACAACAAAAAGGCAGCATGAGGGAGTCTTTCAGGTGTGATGGAAGTTTTGTAGCTTGATGTTTCAGTGGCGGTGTGACTACGCATTTGTCAAAATCTGTATGCTGAAGAGTGTATTTCATTGTATGTAAATTAAAGAGAAAAAACAACACATAAAGAACCTGTTGATTATTTCAGGAAACCGTGAATGCCAAATTGTGGAGAGGTGAGGAAGCAAGGAATACACTTAGACACACATGTTAACTTACACAGCTCACTTTATTCAGCAACAGAAGAGCTGGTTCTCAAAGTACAGCTGATAAAACTGGTTGGAATTAGCTGGACTCGAGCTGAATCAAGATGGAGTTCCCAGTTCTGATGGCTCCCGTTTCTAGATCCTTACATAGTCTGTGCTAGAGCCAGATGCTGCAAGACCAGTGAGCCAGTGTTTGAGATGACGGGTGTCTGATAACATTCTAGGAAATTCTACAGTGGAGTCTTCGGTGGAGTCCTGTCCCACGGGGAACGCCCGATTATATATTGGTGTGACTCTTACCAAGGCTCTGCATGGAGCTGACTCAGATGCACTTCAGAATCAGTGCTCACCCGAGGGGACGTTGACTTTGTCTTCCATTACGGCTCCTTTTCCGGGAAGGTCAATTATATACCCACCTCAGAACATCTGCTGGTTGTGCATCTTTCCTGGTCAAAGGTATCACACTAGTAAGTTCATCAACCAGAAAACCTAGGGATGGATTGTTTCTCTCCTCACCTTACTGTCGTGGAAAGATAGACAAAACCCAAAACGTGAGAAGATCAGGGATACAGGTAGGCTTTGCAGTTGCTCGTTAGCCTGCCTTGAAAGAAAAACCACACTACAGACCTATTTTGCTCATGAACAACTTTTATTTTTGTTCTCAGTATGTGCCCTTGAAAATTCCAAAATGTCTGGAGTTTCTGATTCTCCTGGGACCCGAGGTAACGGCATTGTACAGAGACACTCAACCTTGGCTCAACGCTCTCTCCTGAGGAGCAAAGTCGGAAGGCCTCAGGGAGAGGGAGCTGACACTCACACCTTATTCCAAGATGGGAAACACAGCTAACAAAGAATTAGTAAAACATAGACGTGGTCTGTAGAGGGCTTCAAATATACATATTCTATATATATAAACCTGTTATATAGGAGTTCAACTTATTGGTTGCCTTGTGATTGGTAATTAAAGTACAAATGATACAGATGTTGTACACCGCTGATTTCCCCTTCTCAGCCCCCTCCCTCCCCAACATAAATAACATCACAAAGGTCAGGTGATCCTAAGAGTTTTTGCTGTTGTAAATATTTTGTGTTTAAAATCATTTCCCCCCTTCCTCCTCCCCTGCAAACTACCTCTGAGTGTGTAACGTAGCAGCATGGAACGGACGAGACTGGGACGGGCATGGAGATGTGATGGGGGGGCGCGGAGCACGGCCCCTCATGGGGGGCACTGGGTGGGCTTTCGCATCTCCACTGGCTGCGCCAGGAAGCAGGGAATGTGTGCGTGCGCCTCCTCCCCGCCCGGAGGAGGAGGCTGGCTGGACCACTGAGGAGAGCCCTGAAGGCCTTGAGGTTTTGAAGACAGAGCACAGCTCCGGAAATGTCTTGGCTCAGTATTTACACAATCTCTTTAAGCTGCATTTTCCTTTTAAGAAATTTGTGTTTCTGAGGTTGGCTGGGGGAAAAAGAAGGAGCTTAGAAACAAAAACGAACCAATTCCCACATATGTAAAGTCCTGTTATAAGTCTTACTCAGTTATTTTCACACACATCATTAAAAGTAGATACTGACAATGATTGGTTTCTTTTCTTATTCTTTTTTTTTTTTTTTTCATTTTAGGAGCATGAGAAAAGAGAGAGAGAGAGAAAGGAGGGGTGCGCTAAGGAGACCTTCGTCCCTTCTTCAGCATTAAGTGACACTGGATGGTCTGGATCCGGTTCTTGGCGGGGACAAACTCGGGCTGCAGCTTCAGTGTCGATTCGTACCACACCAGTGCCTTTTCAAACTCTTCCTGTGAGGGCAAAGGGAGAACTGTGAGAGGTGTACTGCCACTGGACGAAATATATACTGGGGCTTTTTTTTCCCCCCTCTCAAAAAGCACCTCTGTGCTGGTGACAATCCTCCAGTATGTTCTCGATGGATCTAAACCACTAAGGAAAGCTCCGAGGCCTGTGAGGAGACGACCTCCATCTCCAACCACAACATCACAAAGAATACTAGGGCAGGTCCACTTCAGAGGTTTGACCCAGCGACGGGAGTGACTGTGGTAGTGGGAGCTCCCCTGCCTGAGTGGCACTGTGTGCTAGGCACTAGGCTATGGGCTTGACGAAATGCTTCCATTTAATCCTCACGGAAACCTCTAGAACTGTGCCTGGCACATGCTGATTATGCATCTGCCTGAATTTTCTACGGTAGCTGGAAAGATGGAATTCAAGTCAGGTATCTCACAGTTAGATGCGTACATTTTGAAACTGTTTTATATTCTCCCTGACATTTAAAAATAGGAAACATGGTTTGGAAATGATCACTGCCACAAGGAAGGCGTTCGTCTTTTACTTAGACTGATACTCTCAAGGAAGAGCCCACACCGACTGGTTAAATGGCTCCTTCTAGCGAAATGAGAGGAAGAATTCCTCATTTACAGTAGAAAATTTCATATTTACTGGGGATGAAGATAGATTCTTCAATTTTAAGAAGCAGAGAGGGAAATCCACACATTCAGCACTCCCTACCTGGCCAAGTGATACTTCCTGCCTTTGACGTCAAAGAGGACACACAGAACTCACAGCCTGAAGCCGCTCGTCCTATGAACGTTTACTGGGAGAACCCTGGGAATAGCCCCACGTTGGGACACTGAGCTTTAGATGAAAGTGGATGACCCGATTCTCCTGTGAAATTCAGCTATGACGCTGCCGGGGGACCCCGGGAATTTTAAGTTCTGAAACCAGTCCTCACTTCTGACCAGAATGAGGGTCCTGGATGACGGGTTTGTCATGTTCTCTGTAAATGGTATATCCCATGAAACCAGTGGCATTTCCTCATTCATTAAACATTTGGTGAGCACCTACTATGTGGCAAACAGGTGAAGTGCTAGGAACAGGGAGATGAAGAGCAGTGTTTTCCCTAAGGAGCTCCTTGTTTGGGGACAGAGACAAATACTTAAACAAAAAATTATAAAATGAGGTGAAAATACAGCAAGAAAAATATGCACAGGACATCATGGGCGCCATGAAGGGTACCTGGCCCCCTCCGGAAGTACGAGGGCACGAGTGTGCCCACGTGGGACGTTAGGTCAGGTTTCCTGGAACAGGTGGCGCCTCCAGAAAACTAAGTCAATCTGACTCTACTGTTAGTGTTCAGCTCATGGTGAGGAACTACGTAGTTGTGAATACTTTGATGAATTTCATGTAGTATTTTAAACAACTCACAAACCCCTTATCTGGAAAATTTACCTTTGGTGGAGCTAGCAGTTTTTTAGACACCGAACTTACAGGAAATTGGAGGACACTGACATAGTCAAGGAAGTTTTGAAATCAAAGATGTGCCACTGAGAGGAAGGGGCAGGTGGTATATGCTCTGCTCACATGCCAGCCTCACCATTGCCACGTAGACGTTGCCCAGCGTGAAGTGGTTCACGGCAAAGTGTGGCGCGATCTCCACTGCCATGGTGGCGACTATGACGGCGTCGTTCCAGAGCTTGGCGTTGTGCAAGATGTTGGCCAGGCTAATGAGGGGCACGTCCTGCAAGACGGGAGAGAGGGGAGAAACGGGCTTTTGAGCTTTCATTCCTGGTTTCTGTGATCATAAACAATGCAGCTGGTGTTTCCCGGTACACGGTCGGGTAGTGCAACTTGGATTTGCTCGTCTGCTGTTTGCTACTGGTCTGTGACAGATAAGAAGCTCGCACCAGAATACAAACCAATGCAGCACTCCTTTTACCGAGCAAGTCTTGCCTCAGAAAACGGACAAACCCAAAATGTCAGCTGAGTAAATAACCCCGCTGAGGGAGGCTGTGGGTTTACATCCTCCCCTCATTTCAGATTGGTAATGAAGTTAATAAGCTGACCCCTGCCCACAGACAGCGCTCTGAGTAGTGCTGTCACGGAGCGGAAGTATTTTCTGCAGGGACCCACTGCACCATCGGAAGTGCTAACTCCACAGGCCAAAGCCAGTCTGCTGCCTGTTTCTGTAACATGTTATTGGAATACAACCGTTCCTATTCCTTTCCATATTTCTGTGGCTGTTTCATGCTCCCATGGCAGAACTGAGTGGTTCTAACAGACACTGTCTGGCCTGTTGAGCCTTAATATCTTGTTCTCTGACCCCTGGTCTAGAGTCTTGGCCCTCCCCTATCACCTGGCTGTACAGGGCATAGAATGATGGGTTGGACATGTAGCAAATCATCGTCACAATTATTTATTCCCTTTAAATGTGTTACCCGAGCAACTGCTATCTATCACACTGTACTGGGTTCTATAGAAAGTACAGAAGAAACAGAAAAAAAAAGGACCCATCTTTGTCCTAACTAGACACCTGTTATAGTGCATATCATTATGAGGTCATAGAAATTTAATAACTTGCCTAGGATCACAAAGCTAGTAAGAGGCTGAGCTGCACTTAGAACTCAGTAAGGGTAGATGGAGAGCCGATGCCCCTCCACTCTTCCATGTATTGCCTTTAGGCACAAAGATGGCATCAGCCGTGTCTTTAGGAAGTATGAGATCTGGAGATGAATGCCGAGCTCAGAACATGTGACAAGTTTCCTGTTAAACAATTGTACATTCTCTGTCATTATAACAATTACTAGCCTGCTTTTGTTTTGTTTTGAGCTGAGCCCTCCTGCCACTTGTTGGCAGCTCAGCAGCAGCTCAGCTCAGGCCGGGAATCGAACCGGTGACCCTGTTGCTCAGAGTTCAAACTCTTGAGTGAGTTCTTAACCAACTGAGCCACTTGGCCGGCCCTGGTTTGGGTTTTTTTGTGTGTGTTTAAAGGTGAAGTTAGACAAAGAACAGGACCAGGCTAATGTACATGAAATTTGCTCCTGTGTCTGTGTCTAGAAGCAAGGTTACACCAGGAGTATACACAGAACAAGCGTAAGAGGCCTGCAGGCCCAGGGGCTGGCTGAATCCAGAGCGCCCCCTACGGGATGGCGGACCTAGGCCAGTGTATTTGCTACGTGGGATGGCGCCCACTACAGTAGGAGGGAGGGTATTAAATGACATAATCTCTTACAGTGATCTTGAAGCCCTTCTTCTCCCGTGTTCCAGCTGGCTGAGGTGCAGAAGGTGCGAGAGTGGGTACAACTCTCAGGCCTGCAGTGGCACAAGCAGAGTCACAGGTTCTCTGCCCTGTCCTAGCGTGCTGCCACTTTCTTACTGGCCGACTGTGAGGAGGGCAGGTTGAAACTTCAGAATAATCCACTGGGCAAAGGAAAGGACCAAGGGACAGAAATCCCCCCTCCCGAGTCCCGCTCACCTTCATCTGGTGTGGAGCGTAGTGCAGGGCTTGCCGCAGGCAGTCAATCGCCTTCTTCCCTTGGCCTCTCACTCTCCAGTAGAGGGCTGCCATGCTGGAAAGCACCCAGGAGGTCTGGTTCTACGAGGGAAAGGGCGACTGAGGCTCAAGTCTCTTAAATAACATA
Source organism: Hipposideros armiger (assembly GCF_001890085.2). NCBI lineage: Eukaryota > Metazoa > Chordata > Mammalia > Chiroptera > Hipposideridae > Hipposideros > Hipposideros armiger. The sequence goes on from NW_017731659.1 coordinate 1,727,806, forward strand.
CCAATTTACTACCAAGATGAAGGGCAGTAACATGCGTTCATGACCATTTAATTGAGCATTTACTGGGTGCTGGCACCATGCCATGTATTTCCTGTTCATCGTCTCATCAACCGTAATAAAAACCTTACGAGCTCGATTTCACTACTTCAGCCTTTTTATAGTTTTCAGAAAACTATGATTCAGAGAGGTTAGGTGTCTTGTCCAAAGCCACTCAACTACTAAACAGCAGAACTGTATTTCATGTTCATGTTCTTGTTAATTTAAATTTACTTAACTTTTTGAACAGGTAAATCATTCACGTGTTTCAAAAACTGTAAATTATACAGTTATACAGTGAAAAGTCTTCCTCCCATCCTTGTCTCCAGCATATATAAGTGAACACTATTTTTAGTTTCTCATATAACCTTCTAGGATTTTCTGCTCTATACAAATATGAATACAGACTTATACTCCCATTTTTTTAATATGAGGTAAGTTATTACTTATATAAGAGGTAACAGTCACCTGCATTTTGGTTTTTTTACTAAACAATACACCTTGGAGATCTTTTGACATCATTGTATGAAAAGCCTCATTGTTTTGTTATCAACTGCATAGTATTTCACTGTATGGATATACCATTAGTTATTAAACTAGATCTTTATTAATCAATATCGCTTTCTCCTCCAATTTTTCCTATTATAAACAATGCTGCAAATATAACCTGTATAGGTGTAATTTTGCATTTGTGCATGTGTATTTGTAGGATTCATTTTCAGGTGTGGACATGCTATGTCAAGGGGATACACACTTGTCATTTTGGTAGATACCACATTGCCGCCCACAGGATTATAACAATTTAATCTCCCACCAAAAATATATGAATGTCCCTCCCTGTTTCCTTATAGCCTCTGTTATTAAACTCTTGGAACTTCTGATAGGTGAAAAATGTGGTTTAAATCTGCACTTCCCTTCTTATGAGCAGAAGTGACTATCCTTTCATGTTTGACATCATTTTATATTTTTCTGTAAAGTATCTGTTCTTACATTTTGTTAATTTTTCTGGGAGGTCTTTACCTCATCTATTTGAAAAAGCTCTTTACATATTAGGGAGAGGAGTCCCTTGCCTGTTATATGAATTACAGATCCATTCCCTAGGTTTTCTAAAGCCCACCTTTGGATTTTAAGGTGCTTGTGTAACAGAGTTTTGATTTCTACTCATACATAGTTCAGTTTATTAATTTAATTCGATGGCTTCTGGGTTTTCATTTGCAGTTAGGAAGGTCTTCCTTACTTGAAGTTTATCAAGAAATTTTACCACGTTTTTTTTCCCCAGAGCTTTTAGTTTCATTTTTCACATTTAAATTATTGATCCATTTGAAATTTAACTTGGTGTAAAGTAAAAGATATGGCTCCAATTTCATTTTTTTCCAGATGGCTACTAAGTTGTCCCAATAATATTTAGTGAATAATTCATCTGTTTCCCACTGAGATGCTACCTTTATCATATACACAATTCTAGTATTTAATTTTGGATTGATTTAGGTCTAATTCTGGATTTTCCTATCTATTTCATTTGCCCCTTTTGAGGGATGGTCTCTAACTTCCAGCAATCACAGACGTGGCAGTCAGAAAACTCACCGTGCTGCTTCTTTCTTCCAGTCTAATTTTTTGGTACTTTTGTCATTCTTCATTGGTTGGGGAATACAGTATTTATATTTGCTTCTGTCACCCTATTTCCCACCTTTGTTTTTGTATGAATTCTATAGTTAAATATATTCGCTTGTCACTGACATTAATTTTGTGTGGTTTCCCCAATCATCTCCTGGTTGGCTTAAGTTCATCTTCTAGTAGTTTCCTCAAAAAGAATTCATGGGAACAACAGTCTTTGAGATTGTTGTTACAAGTCTTTTTGTTATCCCGAAATTCTTATGTTGAAGTCTTAACCTTTAATATCTCAGAATGTAGCATGTATTTGGAGATAAGGCCCTTTTTAAAGAGGGGATTAAGTTGAAATGAGGCCATTAGTATGGGACCCTAATCCAATCTAACTGGATTTGTATGAAGGATTTATAGAATAGGAAGAGAAGCATCAAGGTCACGAGTATGCTGTGAAGCCGCAGCAAGAGGACTGCCATTTGGAAGCCAAAGAGACAGGACGCAGGGGAAACCAACCCTCCTGGCATCTGGATCTCCCGTCTCCTCGCCTCCAGAACTGTGAGAAAATAAATTTCTATTGTTTAAGCCACCAAATCTGTGGATTTGTTATGGCAGCCCTAGCAAACCAATACAATCATATATGTTCAAAACTTTGTCTGCAGCTTTCAAACCTGAAGGACAACTCGCTGGATATAAAATCGTGGCTCATTCTTTCTTTCCTTGAATAATATGTTGGCATTGCTCCATCGCCTCTTGGGGTGGAAGGCTGTGCAGAGAAGTCTGAAGCTAGCCTGATTTGTTCTTCTTTCTTAGAGACTTGATCCTTTTGACTGGCTTCCCCAAAAGGATTCTTTTTAAAAAAGAATAATCTTTGATGTAGATGTTTTGTTGATTCTTCTCATCAGATTATGGAAGTCCTTGTTTATTCTTAATTTGCATTAGCTTTATATTGTATTGAATTTTGTCAAATGCAAACTACTGAAATGATTTAATGATTTTATAATTTTTCTTTTTTGATTTGGTGAATGAAATTTAAGGGTTTTCCCAAAGTTAACCCATTTTTGTATTTCTGGGATAAACCCAACTTGGTCAAGATGCATCTTTAAAAAAAAAAATGCTGTTGGATTCCTTCTGTTAATACTTTGCTTATGGTTTTGATACTTAAATTCATGAGTGAGATGAACCTATAGTTTTTCTTTCTCATGTCTTTGTCTAGTTTTGTTTTCAAGGTTACACTTGTCTTAGGGAGGTTCGCGCCTGATACTGTTGTGGTTTCCTACCCACTATCTTTCTGAGGGTAGTCAGTGCCAAGTGAGGGTGAAATACCTAACTGGACCTAAGACCATCTACAGAGATCAATGCAACTCCTTCCTGCCTTTTGTATGACTGTTGTCATAAATTTAACCTCAGAAGACACTACTCTTATTACTTTGTATAGTCATACTCTTTTATATTTACTCTAATATTTACCCTTTCTGTCGCTCTTCACTCTGTCCTGTATTTCTGAGTTTCTATCTGGGATAGGTTTCCTTCTGCCTAAAAGAAATTCCTTCAGTGTTTTATTTTTTTTTTTTTACAGTGAAAAAAATTATATTTAGAATTAGCCAGCTGCCTCAGTTTAGATGATCCTAATTTTGTTGGCAATTTCCAAAGCATAACAGTCAGGAGCTAGTCAGAACATATGCCTTCTTCTATCAGGCCTGATCAGGGTGTTGACCTTGACCACGTCAATGTCATAGAGCTTCTTCACGGCCTGTTTAATCTGGTGCTTGCTGGCCTCGACATCCACCCACAATGAACACAAGTGTATGCTGTCGTCTATCTTCTACATGGCTGACTCCGTAGTTAGGGGGACTCTGATGGCACAATGGTCAAGCTTCTCTCTCCAGGGGGCGCTCTTCCGAGGATATGTGGGCTACCTTCAGAGCCACAGTGTCTTAGACCTTCCAAAGGTGATTGATGTGTGTGGGTCTTTTTTTTCTATGGCTGTGGAGGCCTTTCAGCTCTGCTTTCTTTGCCTTCAAAGACTCTGCTTTGGCTTCGGCTTTGGGAAGGGAGGAGCTTCCTTCTTTGCTTTTGGCGCCATCTTTGTGAAAAGGCCCCTTAGTGATTTTTAGTGCAAGTCTGTTGGTAACCTCTTTCAGTTTTTGGTGGTCTAAAATCTTTATTTAACCTTCACTTAAAGAAATGCTCAGATCTTAAGTGTAACATTCAGTTTTGACTATGACTTAAAGACAAAATTTCTAATACTCTAGAAAGTCCTTTCAAGCTGCTTCCCAGTCAACTCTTTCCTCCCACAAAGCATTCACTGATATGCTTTCTATCACCATATGTTAGTGTTGCCTGCACTAGAATTTCATCGAGTTGGGATCACTTATTATGCACTTTTTTGTGTGTCCAATGTCTTTTATTAGCATACTTTTGAGATTCATCAACACGGGATGTTGGATCTTTCTTGCTAAATAATATCCACTGTATAAAAACACCATTGTTTATCCATTCTTTTATTGATGGGCATCTCACTGTTAACAGGTCTTTTGGCTATTATGAATAAATCTGTTGTGAATATATGTTTTTTAAAGACTTTTTATTGGGGAATTGGGGGATGGGAACAGTGTTGGGGAATTGGGAAAGGGGAACAGGCAAGTTGCTGTCCTTTTTGTTCTTCAGTCTAGTTGTGGAGGACATCGCTTCACTGGCCCATGTTAGTATTGTGATCATTGTGCTCTTCCCGGCTGAGGCAGATTGGTCGCCGGCCATTGGATAGCCACTCATGGTAGCTTATGAGAGCACACTGTCGCTGGCAATTCTTGGCAGCCCAGCTCCAGGTGAAGCTGTTGTTCACCATCTTAGCTGTAGAGGGTGCAGTGTCATTGGCCCATGTGGGATCCGAACCAGCGGCCCTGCTGCTCAAAGCTTGCACTCCCAAGCCAACTCTTAACCAATGAGCCACTCGGCCGGCCCGTGAATATATATATATTTTTAAAGATTTTTATTGGGGAATTGGGGGATGGGAACAACGCTGGGAAATTGGGGAAAGGGGAACAGGCAAGTTGCTGTC
>NW_017731659.1:1732509-1790000 GCF_001890085.2 Hipposideros armiger
CTGTCATTTTGTTCTTCAGTCTAGTTGTGGAGGATGTTGCTTCACTGGCCCAAGTTGGCACCATCATTGCGCTCTTCCCAGGCGAGGCAGATCAGTAGCCGGCTTCTGGATGGCTGCTCACGGTGGCTGCTGGCCGCTCATGCTGGCTGCTGGCTACACATGGTAGCCCATGGCAACCCACTGCAGCAGGGGCTGCAGCCTATGCCGTCGCGGGCGACTCACGGCAGCCCAGCTCCAGGTTGAGCTGTTGTTCAGCATCTTAGCTATAGGGGGTAATGTCACTGGCCCTCACATGTGGGATCCGAACTGGGGTCCTCTGGCATCCCAAGCCAGCTCTTAACCAACGCGCCACTCGGCTGGCCCCGTGAATAATTTTTAAACAAGGTTTTTGTGGACATATGTTTTCCTATCTCTAGCAGTAAAATTACCGGATCATTTATGCTTAATTTTTAATAAGACTACCAAGCTGTCTTCCAAAATGATTGCAACATGTTATACTCCCACTATCAATTATGAGAGTTCTGGTTGCTCCATTATCATCACCAACATTTATCATTATCAATCTTTCATTTTAGCCCATCTAACTCTAGTAATGCTTCCTGCTTTCAAGTTTATTTTTCCTAAGAGTGTAGCTATACCAGCTTTTTTTCATTGTTTGCATGGTATATTATTTTCCATATTTGTACTTTCAATGCTCTGTACCCTAATATTTAAAGTGTTGCTCTTATAAGTAGCATACAGTTGGATTAAAAAAAAAATCTATTCCATACTAAATGCTTAAATTATATAATCTTTTTGTACTTAACTACTGATATCCTTGGGTTTATATTTATTATTTGTGTTCTATTTTTATGTGCCTTTAGCTTTCTTGGCTTTCTTTGGATTAATCAAATGATTTACATTATTCCACCTTCCTTCTATTAAACTACAACTTTAAAACCATTTTTAGTAGTTAGCTTAGACTTTAAAACATGCATTCTTACTTATTACAGTCCAATGCGAATGATTACTTTTACTACTTGGCTGATACCAATTAAACTTTAGGACTTTTAAACTCCACTTACGTCCTCCGCATCATTTATGTTACTGTTACCATGAATTTTAGTGTATATAAAACTGAAGCTCCACAGGGTACTACCATTATTATTTTGTACAGTTACTGTTCATTTCTATTTTTCTTTCCAGCGTTCTTTATTCCCTCTTTCATGTTCATCTTTCTATCTGGGACCATTTTCTCAAAGAACTCCCTTTAATTATGATTTCAGTGCAGGCCTAGTGGTGCCAAATTTGCTGAATTTTTGTTTGTTTGAACACATCTTTATTTCACTTTAATATCTGAAGGATTTTTTTTTTTTTAAGATTGTATTGGGGAATTGGGGGAGGGGAACAGCGTTGGGAAATTGGGGAAGGGGAACAGACAAGTTACTGTCCTTTTGTTCTTCAGACAAGTTGCTATCCTTCTGTTCTTCAGTCTAGTTGTGGAGGACGTCGCATCACTGGCACATGTTGGTATTATCATTGTGCTCTTCCCGGGTGAGGCAGATTGCTCGCTGGCCATTGGATTGCAACTCACAGTGGCTCACGGCAGCTCACACCGACTGCCGGCAGCTCATGCTAGCTTCCAGCCATTCACGGTAGCTCACAGCAGCCCACTGCAGCAGTGGTTGCAGCCTACGCTGTCGCCGGCGACTCACGGCAGCCCAGTTCCAGGTTGAGTTGTTGTTCACCATCTTAGCTGTAGAGGGCGCAGCGTCACTGGCCCTCATGTGGGATCCAAACTGGGGCCCTGCTGCTCAGAGCTGGCGTCCCAAGCCAACTCCTAACCAATGCCCCACTGGGCTGGCCCTGAAGGATATTTTTGCTGGTATAGAATTCTAGGCTTCTAGTTTTCTTCTTCAGCTTTAAAGATGTTGTTACATTGGTTTCTGGTTTCCACTGCTGCTGCTAAGGAGGTGTCAGCCGCGTTGCTCCTTTGAAGGGAACTGTGGTAGATTAAAGATGCGCCCCACATTCTGTCACTGCTGGCAGGTGGAGGACGTTTCTCTTGCCCTTAATTTTGAACAGATGCTGGCACTTGCTTGGACAGAAGTGGTGCTGCTCCAGTTCCGTGCATGGGCTCTACGAGGCCCGGACGCTTCTGTTTTCACCTGCGTAGAGCCCTAAGCCACCATGTGAAAAGGTACAGCTACTCTGCTGGAGAGATTACACGGACAGCGAACATTCCCAGCTGTGCCCCAGCGATTCCAGCCACTCTAGCTGAGGCGCCAGAAATGTGAGTAAAGCTTTCTTTTTGGCCAGCCCCAGATGAGTCTCCACATGTCTACAGTTGCATGAATGATACCAAGTGGGCCTGGAAGAAATGCCCAGCTGAGTCCAGCTCAGATTGCAGACCTTGAGCAAATAATCGTTTTGTTTTGAATGAGTAGTAAATTTTGGGGTGGTTTGTTAGGCAGAAATAGATAACTGAAATAGTATTTGGTATCAAGATGGAATGTTGCTATAATAGAAACTTGAAACATGTGGCATCAGTGTTGGGAATGGGTTGCTAAGCAGCAATGAAACTATCAATGGAGGCCGGCAGAGCACTGAGGAAATCGCTATTGGAGGTTACAGAAGAGGCACTGTTATCTCTTGCAAAACAAATGGTGAGGCTGTATATTGGAATATAGACAAAATACGTAACAAAGCTGTGGACCTGGCTAGGAAGGCTTCCCGGAAGAATGCTGAAAGTGCCAAACGGTTTTTAAAATATCACCTATCATGAGGCATTAAAAGAGAGAAGAACTAAACAAGGAATTGTGTAGTTTTCAAGCAGAATTTAGAGAAAATGCTTTCAAGCTGGGACTTACAGTGTTAGAAAACGAAACTTTCTCAATTGCTAGAAATAGTCCCTACTCTGGAATTGGGGGAGCTGGTGACACATTTCAGAATACGTCAGATAGATTTCAGAACTCATATGGAGCCGTGATGGCCATGTGCTTTCAATGTCTTTTTTGAAACTGATTATCCTATCCTTATCGTATCGTCACGTCATATCGGAAGTTGGGCTGATTCTCTTAAGGACTATGTTGTATTACCTTTTTAAATCTATATAGTAATAAAGTAGAGAGATACTTAACCATAAAGTAATTAATTAAAAAAAACCTTCTCTCTACATAAATATCACACAGAGGCAGATGAGTCATCTTAGAGACTCTCAGTTACATTTTCTGTGGGCTGCATGATGATGTAGTTTTGCAAACATTTTGTTTCATGATGTCAAGAGAAAAAGGTATTTAAAGACGTAGTTCCCATCCACTCTCTGAAATAGCAGATATTCTTCGCCACTAGAGGAACACCCGACTTATTTCAGGTACCACCGTCTACACAGACCCATGCTGGAGCAAAGCAGAGAAAACTGATTAGGTCGGTTTCATCACAGCAGGTAAAAAAAGCAGCAAAAACTACTAACCAAGTGATGGAAAAGGAGAAGTGATTGAAACATGCTGTGTGGAGTTATTTCATGTTATCCCATCAGGTACCAAATGCCAAGTAACTTATCAGAAGAGGTTAAAGCCTCTTAGTGGCAAATAATCTGGAAAAGTTAGAAGGGCAGCACTGGTTTCCAGCTTTACCACAGGATGCCTTACCTTTTCCAAAACTTTGGCAATTCGGGTGCCAATCTGTTCAAGTGACTGTTGTGGATATTGGTCTTTGCCGAGATTTTGCAGTACCTGGTGTAGGAAGATGGTTGATTAGAGCAATGAAATGAGGCAGGATCTAGGTGACACTGCTGATGCTGAGCTGAGCACTCTACCTCACAAGCAAATCTCCTCTCTGGGGGACATGCTGAGGCCCTGGTGGTAAGGCGTTTTGTGGAAGACACATTTAAGGCCATTATGCCATCCCTTTAGCTCTCTCCCAGTTAACAAAAATTAGAGACACATAAAACACATGCATTATAGCAATATTAGGGAAATAAATAAAGAAAATAGAAGCTATTTGTAATCCTGTCACCCAGAAACAACTACTGTGAATATCTTTCTATATATCTTTTTTCTATGTACACAGATTAATTTTTTCACAGAATACTGGATCACACTGTATACTGTCACCTACATTTTCACACAATATATTCTAAAAAATTTCTTTATGCTAGAAAATGTATTTCTGCTACATCTTTCTTGATGGCTGTACTGTGTACTATCTTACATCTATGCCAACATTTATTTCACAAAACCCCTATTGCTAGACATTTGTGACATGTTTTCCCCATTCTTCTTGGTATATTCTTTATATTCTTGGTATAGATGCTGGGGCTGCCCTCCTTCCCTTCTTCTTTAGAATGCCAACAGGAGGATTAACTGCCCCAAATATTTCTTGCAAGAGCCTCTGTCTGGCAAGCAGAGCGCTACCCACCTTGAGGAGTGCATCAGAATTAAAATTTGCTGGTCATACAAAGAAGTATAAGCTTAGTTTCAGGGCCTGAGAGGAGTCAGGTTTAGCCTAAAGCGACCTAGATGACAGCCAGCCAAAAAAGGGCAATAAAATATGGCCTGACCACCGTGCACCCTGCTATTAACTGCACCCTAACTGTGGGCTTAAAAAGGACCGACAGGCTGAGTAGAGCTGGGCACGCACCTCTGTTAGCTGACTCTCGCCCGTGTAGTGCAGGCTGGCTCGGTTGGAAACGCCATGCAGGTGGTCCAGGGTGTGCATGCTCGTGGGGAGATTACCGTTGCAAAGAGGCTCCATCGCAGGCTGCTGTATTGGAGTGGCAAAGTCTATGTGTTCTGTGATGCTGAAAGACAGAGAGGACCACATGAGCCAGGGAAAATGTGACCCGGTGGGAAGAGAGGGTACTGATAATCAGCCAGTGATGGCTTCAATGCGTTATTAGGGTTGTCTGCACACACAGACTCTCAGACTGCAAGAGACCTCAGAAGTTTCCTAGTCTGGACTCTCGTATTACAGGCATGAGGACTCCAGGACCTGGCAATAGCTATTTGTTGAATGTGTGAATCAGGATTATACCCAGGTCAAAGCAGCAGTGTTGGGCTCTGAGTCTGGAACTCAGTGACTTTCCCTGTCTACACAAGCTGCCTCCTTTCTATGCACCATGATGTCTAACTGGCTCACTGCTTCTGGCCACTTTTTCTCACTGGGGAGGTTTTAAACCAGGTGGGTGTTCTTTTTGGACTTCTTTTTCCAGGGTATAGATAGTGATAAATTCCCACAAGTGGCTCCTATCTTCTATTTTCCCTTTATACACAGAAACATACTTGCTCCCACAGAAAAAGTCACCTAAAGTTGAGATAGTAAATTTTATACTGAAACAGCTGTTCATTGTATCTCCATAGACGATGTAAGAATTTCCCTTCGTGGTCCCAAAGGTCATTTTCCGGCTACATACAGGCTAAGGGTTATACATTATCATATATACTGATATGGCAAACTGGCATTGCCAAATTTAATGCCAGGGCTATAACAATTAACAAGACATGCCCAGTTCCTGCTGTTAAGGTGCTCATAGCCCCGTGAGGGACTGAATTATTAAGGATGTGATAACCTATACAAGATAAAAACATGGGGGTTGGCTGAGTGGCTCAGCTCGTTAACAGCTTGCTTAAGAGTGTGAGCTCTGAGCAACAGCGTCGCCGGTTTGATTCCCAAGTGGGTCAGTAAGCTGCGCCCGAGCTGAGCTGTCAACAAATGACAGGATAGCTCAGCTGGTGAGAGCACATGCTCCTAACAACAAGGGTGCCTGTTCGAGATGGTGGCTACACCCGCCCGCAACTAAAGACTGAACTCAGCACCTGGAGCTGAGCTGCGGTCTGGGTGGCTCAGGGGATAGAGCATGCGCTCTTAACAACAAGGCTGCCAGTTTGACTCCCACATGGGGTGGTGGCTACGCCCACCTGCAACTAAGACTGTACACAGCACCCTGAGCTGAGTGGCTGCGAGCTGCCTCTGGGCAGCCAGATGGTGACTGGACTTGGAGCTGAGCTAGCTGCGCCCTCCACAACTAAGACTGAAGGACAACAGCTTGGTTGATCTCCTCCCTCAATTCCCCAACACTGTTCCCCTCCCCCAATTCCTCAATAAAATCTTAAAAAAAAATAAAGATAAAAACGTGGTACAATGTCAGCACACTGCGGGAACAGATCATGAAGGGCTTTGTGGATCACTGTAAATAACAGTGAGAAGTTAGTACTGCATTTTAAGAATATTTGACTTATGTTTGAGGAAGAATACCAAGTACTGTGGAGAGAATGAATTGAATAGAGCCAAGAGTGAAAAAAGCCAGAGGACCAGCTAGGAGGCTTCTGAATGAATCTAAGCCCAGATGGTGGTGATCCAGTTTAAGAAGGCAGCGGTGGAGATGGAGAAGAGTAGATGGTGTCGAAAAATCTTCAGGGGGTAAAAGTGGTAAGAACTGGTAATGGACTGGATTCGAGGTGGAAGAGAAAGGGATTGTGAAGGGTGACTGCCAGGCTACTGGGCTGAGTACCCACCGCTGGAGCCGTTTACTAAGAATAGGAAATAGAAAACAACAAAAAAAAAAACCAATGATATTTGTGGCATGAGAGTGGGCAAGAAAATCACGAGTTTAGTTTTCCTGAACGTGGGGTGCCTGAGAGGTAGAGGCAGAGAGTGAGGGCAGGTGCATAAGTGGACACATGAGATGGGCTGAGGAATTTGAAGAAAGCTCTGGTCTGTTGATTCAAATTTGGGAATTGTCAATACATCAACGGTGATGAACGTTCTGGGAGTAGGTCAGCTTGACTAGGAGTGATTATAAAATAAGGCTCAGTGGTAAATCTTGGGGAACTTCAACACTTAAGGGTAGAAAAGGGGCCAACAAAAGAGAATGAGTGTCCAGGGAGGAAAAAGCAGTTCTCAGAGAGGCGACCTGGCTCAGCCTGTGTTTTGAAAGGTCTGTAAATCCGAATTTGCTCCGGCTCCCTTTTCCAGGGCTCGAAGTCAGTGAGAGGCCATAGGTTTTATGCTTTTAAACAGCGGGATCCAGTCTTACATTTAAACTCAGTAAATGATACACGACTCTGGACAGCTTACCAAGTGTGGGTGAAGGCAGTGAGAAGTGGGCAATGGTCCGAGTTCATCTGTGGGCTGTGATCACTGATGGTTAGCCTCTCACCCACCAACCCTAAAAAGGATGAGTCTCCTAACAGCTGCTGACAAAAAGTGCATCCCTGAAGTCAGCTGAGGCCCGCTGCGGTCACCGGGACACGAATGCCATGAAGGAGGGAGAGGTTTAAGATACTCACTCAATGTTTTTTGAAGAAACTGCAAGCCAGGTACTCACGATGGCAGTCAGCTCTACCCAGCGGAGTTTGACGCACTCATCCGGGCTGGGCCATCCCAGGCTCTGGTAGTCACGCTTTTTCCCTGGAATGAGAGTATGTCATCAGTTGACACAAATGAAAAGGGACAGAACTCACAGTGACTTATGCTCTGGTGATTACTTCACCCAGATGGGCGTATTTAAAGGTGCTAGTCATTATTCTAGTTTTCAGAATTTCTACCATATCGAGAGCTAATTAAAATCTTGTCATTCACAAGCAACGGGAATAAAGATCATCTCTGAGTAAAACCTTGTTCTCAAAGACAGATGATGAAGCAAAAATAAATGAGTCCTTCACTGGATTGAAGACTGATCAACATGTGATGAGGGTTAAGATATTCTTCAATGTTAACATTCGTGTCAAATGGAATTTTCACCCCTCTACATTTTGATTTTATAAAGACGGCTCTAACTCAGTCAGGGGAAACGAATCTAAGGCAGGGCTTCTCAGCCTGGCCTTATTGACCCTGTGGGCTGGGTGATGCTTTGTCGTGGGGCTGTCCTGGGTACGGCCAGATGTTTAGCAGCCTCCCTGACCTCTGCCCACTAAATGCCAGTAGCACCCCTTCCCCAGATGTGACAAACAAAAATGTCTCCAGACATCGCCAGTGTCCCCTGGTGGGGGCAAAATCACTCCTGACAAAGAACCAGGGCTGTAAAGAAAAGCTGCGGGTGGGGAGTAATGACGGTAATGAAGGATTATCGTTTATTTCTAGAGCATTTACTGTGTGTTCAGGTCCCATGCTAACTGCTTTATGTTCATAACCCCATGAGGCAGGTTTTAATCCTCATTTCTCAGGTGAGAAAATGGAGACACAGATCAAGTGATTCGCCCAAGGTCACTTGGCTAGCAGGTGGCAGAGCTGGGCTCCAGCTTTGTTGACTAATGTGCATGTCCTCAATCAGCATGCTACTTAAAGCTACATAGGGCTTTTCGAGCTCTGTTTATTGATACCCCTCACAGGTACTACCTTTTGGGTGCAGGCCCTTTACTTAGATCGAGTCCCCAAGAAAGGAGCAGAACCAAGTCTTGTCTGGGAATGGTTCTTCTGAAGGAATTACAATCAAATGGATAGGAAGGAGAACTTTGGTTCAGTATAGCATTTAAAAAAAAAATTATATTGGGGAACATCCCTGGTCATTGGTTACACATTGCTTTCATGCTACAGTGGCACAGTTGACTCTTTTAGGGAGGGTGCAGCTCATAGTGGCCCATGTGGGTATCAAACCAGCAACCTTGGTGTCATCAGCGCGACACTCCAACCAACTGTGCTAACCAGTCACCCCTAGTTCTTTTTATACTATAGGAATTTACCAAAATTTACCAAACAGAAAATTGTTTGAGTTACATACAGATAGGGCTCTAGATTTTAATAAAGTAGATATCTGGAAGAGTTTCAAAAGAACCCTGTTTAAATTAATAGCTTAAAAAATTAAACCATAAGTTTCACAATAAAGCTTACTTTTTCTTTTATGATTAAGAAATTCACTTGAAATATATTTATTGAGCATCTACTATACGGGACTGGAGGTTGTATTAAGACACTATGCATGCAGGGAGAAATAATAAGAGGGCCTGACCTTGAGCTCACTGTCTAATGAGGAAGGTAAGCATAAACAAGTAATTAGAATACAATAGGATAAGGGCTAGAGTAAAGATATAGAATCATTGAACAGAGGATGGAGCAACTAATTCTGCCTGAAGGAACCAAGGAGGAGTGGCACTTGATTTGAAGTTTAAGGATGAGCAGTATTTTATCACCTCTGAGGCAGCAGAAGGGCATCCCGGGCAGAGGGAATAGTGTGTGCAACGGTGAGGAGATAAGAGCACGGCTGGTTCCGAGAGCAGTGCTGAAGGGCAGAGAGAAGCTGGGTGACAGAGGTCTTGTCCACCACACTAGGAAGTTTGGCCTTTCATTTGCTTCAGAACTTTGTCAGGACTCATCACGAAGCTTATCACTTGGAGTGGACAGAATCCATCTTTACTTGAAAGTCAGGACACGGAAACTCTCCTTTCTTCTCTCATCTCTTCCATGCTTTAGAATGTTTCTCTTCAGTGACAGTAAGTGATCTCACTTCCAAGTATATTCAACGCCCTACCTGGGCCCGCGTACTTGAATCCAATTAAAACTGCTTAAGTGCTCTCCTATCATCTCAACCATACTGAGTTTTACTTTTCACTTTTACAAGAAATGTTTAGTTTATAAAAATAATATAGGCTTGTTATAAAGTATTTAGAAAATGGGAAAGCATTAGAAGAAAAAAATCACGTATAGTCTTATCAGCACTCAGTGATGATCACTTATAACACTGGAGTGTATTCTCTTCTACACTTGCTCCTATGTGATTGTTTATTTTTGTATATTTCATCAAATTTAAGGTGTCATAAACTTTAAGATGCAATTATGATTTAAGAAAAGAAAAACATTGCCAATTATTTAAGATACCTCAATTGTAAGATGACTCTCAGTTGCAGAGATACTGAAATTTGAAAAAATGCAGTCAAAATACAGTATGTTTACTATTTTATAAAAATAGAAGTATTGTCTATACATAGCACAGCTGGAGATAGTGTAGGTTTGGTTCCAGACTATCACAGTAATGCAAATACTGCAATAAAGTGAATCACTCAATTTTTTTGGTTTCCCTGTGCATATAAAAGTTAAGTTTACATTACACTGTAGTCCATTAAATATGCAATGACATTATGTCTAAAAAACAACATACATACCTTAATTAAAAAATGCTTTATTGCTAAAAAATGTTAACCATCACCTGAGCCTTCAGCAGGTCATAACCTTTTTGCTTGTGGAGGGTCTTGCCTCCATGTTGATGGCTGCTGACTGATCTGGGTGGTGGTTGCTGAAGGTTGAGGTGGCTGTGGCAATTTAAAAAATTAAGACAATGAAGTTTGCCATATCAATTGACTCTTCCTTTCACGAAAGATTTCTTTGTAGCATGTGATGCTGTTTGATAGCATTTTACCCACAATAAAACTTCTTTCAAAACTGGAGTCAGTCCTCTCAAACCCTCTGCTGCTTTCTCAATTGAGTTTATGTAATATTCTAAATCCTTTGCTGTCATTTTGACAATCTTCACAGCATCTTCACCAGGAGTAGATTCCATCTCAAGAAACCACTTTCTTTGCTCATCCATAAGAAGCAACTCCTCTTCCATTAAAGTTTTATCATGAGATTGCAGCAATTCAGTCACATCTTTAGGCTCCACTTCCAGTTTTCTTGCTATTTCCACCACATCTGCAGTGACTTCCTCCACTGAAGTCTCGAACCCCTCAGTCATCCATGAGGGTTGGAATCAACTCCTTCCACACTTGTTAATGTTGATATTTGGACCTCTTCCTGTGACTCATGAATGTTCTTAATAGCATCTAGAATGGTGAATCCTTTCCAGAGGTTTTCAATTTACTTTGCCCAGATCCATCAGAAGAATCACTATCTATGGCAACTGTAGCCTTCAAAATGTATTTCTTAAATAAAACGTGAAAGTTGAAATTACTCCTTGATTCATGGGCTGCAGAATAGATGCTGTGTTCACAGGAATGAAAAAAACATTAATCTTGTACATCTCCATCAGAACTCTTTGGTGACTGGGTGCATTGTCAATGAGAAGTAAGAATTTTGAAAGGAATCTTTTTTTCTGAGCAGCAGGTCTCAGCAGTGCACTTAATTCAGTAAATCATGTTGCCAATAGATGTGTTATTGTCCAGGTTTTGTTGTTCCATTTGTAGAGCACAGGAAAAGTAGATTTAGCATAATTCTTAAGGGCCCTAGGATTTTTGGAATGGTAAATGAGCATTGGCTTCAACTGAAAGTCACCAGCTGCATTAGCTCCTAACAGGAGAGTCAGCCTATCCTTTGAAGCTGTGAAGCCAGGCATTGACTTCTCCTCGCTAGCTATGAAAGTCCTAGGTGGCATCTTCTTCCCATCTTAGGCTGCTTCATCTACACTGAACATCCGTAGTGTAGCCGCCTTAGCTGGAGCTTCTGGACAACTTGCTGCAGCTCCTGCCTCAGCACTTGCTGCTTCACCTTGTACTTTTATGTTATGGAGACAAATTCTTTCCTTAAACCTCATGAACCAGCCTCTGCTAGCTTCAGACTCTCCTTCCGCAGCCTCCTCACCTCTCTCAGCCTTCCCAGAATTGAAGAGAGTTAGGGCCTTGCTCTGGATTAGGCTTTGGCTTAAGGGACTGTTGTGGCTGCTTTGATGTTCTATCCAGACCACTGAAACTTTCTCCATATCGACAATAAGGCTGTTTTCAAACTTTCTTATCATTCGTGTGTTCACTGAAGAAGCATTTTTAATTTCCTTCAAGAACTTTTCCTTCGCATCAACAGCCTGTTGAGTACAAGAGGCCTAGCGTTTGGCCTATCTTGGCTTTCCACATGTCTTCCTCACTAAGCTTAATCATTTCTAGCTTTTGATTTAGAGTGAGAGGCATAGGGCTCTTCCTTTCACTTGAACACTTAGAGGCCACTGTAGGGTTATTAATTGACGTAATTTCATATTGTTGTGTCTCAGGGAATAGAGAGGCCTGAGGAGAGGGAGAGAGATGCGGGAACAGGCGACCAGGTGGTCGAGCAGTCAGAACACACACAACATTTATCGATTAAGCTTGCCGTCTTATATGGGTATAGCTCCTGACACCTCCCCACTCCCCTCCCCCCCTCGCAACTACAATAGCAATATTAAAGCTCACTGATCACAGATGGCCATAACAAATATAATAATAATGAAAAGGTTTGAAATACTGAGAGAATTTTCAAATTGTGACACAGAGATGAAGTGCGCAAATGTTGCTGGAAAAATGGCGCCGGTACGCTTGCTCAACGCAGGGTTGCCACAAACCTTCAATTTGTAAAAACAATGCAGTGTCTGCAAAGCACAATAAAGTGAAGCATAATAAAACGAGGTATGCCTGTATAGTGTTTTGTAAACTGCTTTGTTTACTTACTAAATTACATACATCTTGCCTGCACAGTACAGCTATAATTTACTTAGGCAATTACCAACATTTAGGTTGTTTACAAATTTTTATTATAAGCAACCCTGTGATCAATAACTTTGTACTTTTATCTTTGGCTTGTAAGATGATATACTTGTGGTAAATTACTAGAAGTAGAATTGTCAGTACATTCTTTAATTTTCTGATACATCTACTCAAACTATCCCCAAATGCATAATTCATTTTATTAACTCTCATGGCAAAAATGGTATGTCACTGTTTATGTTCGCACTTTGCTGTTAGTGAGGCTGAACCTTTTCTCACGTTTAGTGACCATTTGTGTGTGTGTACATTTGGTGAACTGCCTATGAACTTGCACATATTTTATTGAAATGATGTATTTTTCTTATTGATTTGTAGGTGCTCTTTAAAATGATATTACTATTCTGTGCTTATCATATAGCCTGTAAATATATACAAATATTCTGCAAAAATACTTTGTGTTAGTTATTTGTCTTTCTATTTTGTGGTATTTTCTGGTGCTAGAATTATTTTTTTCTTTCTCTCAGCCATAGAAAGTCCCTTTCCACCTTAAATGTATATAAATAACCCTCTAAATTTTCTTCTTTTAATTTTTTATTACATTTACTATTTAATCCATTGCAGTGTTCATTTCCATAATGGCGTTTTAAAGTTTGAAACTGTTTTCCTTGCTACAGAAGACAGGCCTAACAGAGGAAGTTTCTTTTGTGACCTGTTAACATGTGCTACGCTCCTTAAACAGTAAAGCTACTTCATGCTTTTAACTCCAGTCATGACAAAATGTCCCTTTTGGTGTCTTTACTATTTTTCACAAGTCACAGTTCATTCTGGGATTTAGCCATTTTATTGTGTGCTCTCTGCTTTGAGCTTTGGTAAGTACACCAAATTAAATAAGACACATTTTCAGGAAGTTACCTTGAGTTTTTGAAGTTCAAGATGGTAAAAATATCTTTTTTTTTAAAAAGAGATATTTTTAAAAAGAAACTCTACCACCGTTATGCTGTTGGAAAAGAAAGTCAACTGGACTTATGGCAATGGCCCTGAACCTGGAGTTCAGAGATGGACTTTGGAACAGCTATGAACCCAGAAAATACAGGTCAAATTTTGATGTATATGCATTCTTCCTGGGGTGTAGTTCGAAAGCGTTTATCCAATAACTAAAGAGACATCAGACACACAAAATATTACTATTGGGTTGTCGGAAAAGTAATGACGTGTGTTTTCTATGTTTTTCATTGCAAAAATGCGTCATGACTTTTCCGACAACGCAATAGATAGTTAATATGTATTGAGCCCTATGTGCCCAGTTCATTTAAAGCACTTTACGTGTATAAACTCATATAATCCTCACAACCACCCTATAAGATCGACACAATTATTATTCCCATTTTATAGATAAGGAAAACGAGTCATAGGCAACTAAATGGCAAAACTGGTGTTTCAACCCAGGGAGCATGTCTCAAACCCACATTTTTAAATGTTAACCTAGACTTTCAAGTTAAGAAACAATAGGATATTTAAGCTCAAGATAATAAGAATATGAGCCAAATAGCCAATGGTAAAAAGTGAAGTAACTGTCAAAACAAACTTTTTATTCCAATGACTGGCTTCTTGTTCACTTAGCTCAAGTGAACACAAACCCAAGGTCACAAACACATCCTTTGTGAGAACAGAGACGGTGAAAACTGAAAGAATAAACTGGTACATTATTAAACATTCAAATTTACCTTGTGGCCCAGGAGATGCCACCTTCGGGCCAGTGATCTCCAGATTTGCTTGGTAACGATGTGCATTTTCTACTTGATTTGGCTCTATCTTTTTTCCAGGGTTTTTTTTATGATCTCCTTTGGGTTTCTTTACACGTTTGACCTGGAATGTGATCTGGGCAATGGAAACATGTTAGGGACAAGTGAGACCAATGATCAAATCTTTCAATGGCTATTTGATATTGGTGGCATTAAGAATAACCAGTCCTGTGCTAAGGTTAAGTTCCGTCCTTCAGCTTAATTCTTTTTTTGTTTTTGTTTTGTTGTTGTAATTTTTTTTATTAGTTTCAGGGGTATTGTTTAATTCTTAAAGGTCTAAATAAAAAATGCTTAGTGAAGTACATATAATAATCTAGCCCTGAAGAATGTATAGAGGAAAGTGAAAATTAAGATGTCTGAACTGGACAGTTTCATATCTATAGACTGTGAGTGTGGCCTCACACCTATCCCATTTCCTCTGCCGCCCAGAAGAGCTAGCAATACAGATGTAACATGAAATGCTTCCTGCAGTACAATCCCAACGTGGAGGCTGACTAGAGTATGGAGTAAAGTAGTGCCCTATCTCCAACAGAAACATTACACTTTGTAAACTAAGAAACCCCCACCCCTGCAAGACCTGGGCAACGATCTGGTAAGAACTGAATTGGCAACTCTTACCCATTCTGTGGCTTCGTCATCTTCACTTCTGCAGTCTCCATAACAAGAGCTTTTGGCCACTCCGTCCTGGGGACCTTTCTTCAGTACCCGTATTCCCTGCAAGTCCAGACGCCGCCCTTTCATCTCCAGTGCTCCCCCAAAGCCTTCCAGAGGCCATGCCTGTTGAAATTCATCCACTAAAGCCAGGATCTCTTCTGACATTTTTGTTTCATCTGAATTCTCCATTTCATCAGAACCATTGCTTTCCTCAACCACTGTACCTGAAATTCAAGTGCCGGCATGTTATTAAAAATTAGTCTTACTTTTCTATGGCCGAGTAACATTCCATTGTATATATGTACCACATCTTTTTTATCCAACCGTCTACTGCTGGGTACTTAGGTTGCTTGCATATCTTGGCTACTTTAGTGCTGCAGTGAACATAGGGTGCATATAGACACAGGGAACAAACTGATGGTTGCCCGATGGGAGCAGGGTTGAGGGGCTGGGTGAAAAAGGTGAAGAGATTAGGAAGTACAAATTGGTAGTTACAGGTAGTCATGGGGATGTAAAGCATAGCATAGGAAATATGGTCCATAATATGGTAATAACTATGTGGCCAGGTGGGTACTAATAGTGCCAGGTGGGTACTAGACTAATTGGGGGGGGATCACTTAGTAAATTATATAAATGTCTAACCACTATGTTGTACACCTGAAATTAATATAATATTGAATGTCAACTGTAATTGAAAAAATTAAAAAAAGGTTTTAACTGTAGATCAAATTTTGAGGATTTTTTTTTCTCTAGTCACCACCCCCACCTGCAAAGGAAATTGCATAGTATTCATGCAAGCATTTGAGTGGCTCCAACACTGCTGTTTGAGAAAAGCTTTGGCTCTGCTCAGAGGCACTTCTCTAGCCCATTTTCATAAAAATACCATCCAGTATATTCAAAATTCATAATAAAATATCATCTTTGCCAAGTAGCTTTTGTCAAAAGCCTGGCTGAGGGCCGGCCGAGTGGCTCAGTTGGTTAAGAGCTCGTTCAAGAGTGAGAACTCTGAGCAACAGTGGTTTGATTCTCGGCCCGAGCTGAGCTGCCAACAGGTGGCAGGATGGCTTAGCTAAAAAAAAAAAAAAATAGCCTGGCTGAAAACAACGGCAGCAGTTAGATGGCAAGTAATCATCAGACCCTAGTGAGCATGAGAATGGTTATTTTATACATGTATTTGTTTGGAAAAAAGACCAATCTGCTCTAGGTACAAGACATACATGGCAAAGATGAAGTTTTTTAATGTTATTTATTTAATATGTGGGATTATTCAAGCATTATTCAAATAGCATATGAAATACCACAGCTGTATGTCCAGACCAGATAGTCTAATTGCTTTAAGTGAACAATGATTTGTTTAATGGGAAATTATCCTAATTCCATGTGAAGGCTTCCATTTTCACTAATGGCTGATATAAGAAATAGCAATATACTAGTATAATTTTTTACATAAAGTGATAATGAAGATTGTTTTTTGTTATGTTGCTCAAGTTTCTTATGTAAAGACTCCCATGGATGGTTCTCAGAACAATGGCCTAGTAAAAATTCTCTCTCCTGAGAAGTCAGTATGTTTCCATTATTATATGTTGATGGTTACGCAACCCTACAAGTTTCCCTCTATGTTTAGGTAACTAGGAAGCTTAAGGAAAACTTAGTCTGAGTTTCTTAATAGAGTGCTTTCCTTTTTTTTTTTTTAAATTTTATTGGGGAACAGCTATGGTCACTGGTTACACATTGCTTTCATGCTACCATGGCATAGTTTACTCTTTTAGGGAGGGTGCTGCTCATAGTGGCCCATGCGGGAATCGAACTGTTAACCTTGGTGTTATTAGCACCATGCTCTAACCAACTGAGCTAACCCATCACCCCCACCTTAAAAAAAAAAATCTTTATTGGGGCTGGCCGAGTGGCTCAGTTGGTTAAGAGATGGCTTAAGAGCGTGGGCTCTAAGCAATGGGGCTGCCAGTTCAATTCCCACATGGGCCATTGATGCTGCATCTGAGCTGAGCTGTCGCTGAGCTACCAACAGGTGGCAGGATGGCTCAGCCGGTGTTAACAACAAGACTGCCTGTTTGATGATGGGCTACGCCCACCTGCAACTAAGACTGAACTCAGCACCTTGAGCTGAGCTGCTGCCCAGATAGCTCAGTGGATACAGCGTGCACTCTTAACAACATGGCTGCTGGTTCGACTCCCACATGGGATGGTGGCTACGCCCACATGCAACTAAGATTGAACACAGCACCTTGAGCTGAGTGGCTGCGAGCTGCCGACGGGCGGCCAGATGGCGACTGGACTTGGAGCTGAGCTAGCTGCACCCTCCACAACTAACAGTGAAGGACGACAACTTGGCTGTTCCCCTCCCCAATTCCCCAATAAAATCTTAAAAAAAAAAATCTTTATTACTTAACTTTTTAAAAATTTTGAATGAATGGTTGAATCTTATATTGTATGTTCCATGAAAGTTACCTCCAATCCTTTTTGGGTAGATCGGGTACAAAAACAAATAACAAAATAGAATGCCTTCTTTTGTAATAGGTACCCAGTGGACAACCTGAGAGCTTCGGGCTGACTGCTCACAAAATGCTAGTCTATGTTATCTCGGTTGAGTTATTCCAATAATTTTCAGTTGGTAATTCTGGCTTGTTCAGTGATTCAGAACATGGTGTAAAAAAGGCTAATACTCAGATCAGGAATCTCATATCCATATCAACCAGACGTATAGCTATAGTGAATAACCCATCTTAGAAATGCACAGCATTAGTCTCTTGAGGAGGCTGGGCGTGAGAAAGATGGCTGACTACTGCGGCTAAAAGTAACTTAAAGCTTTGAGCCCTACACACAAAAGATTCAGTGTCACCCTTTGCTCTGGTAGCATTGCTATCTCCCATACCCGATATTCTAGTCCAGAAAATAGGAAGGTCTGTTGTCAGGCCCAGAGTACCACCAGAAATCTCCTATTCTTTCTTAAAAAAGATACAGGGCTCTTCTAATTGTAACAAGTGACTACAAAATGTACAAGTGTCCTTTCAAGTAAGTTTCTTTTAGATTTTCTGAACCAATCTGCTTGTTTCTATTGCTTATTATTAATAATGAACACGCATAAAGTAAAATAGGGGTTTGCAAAAGCTGTTCCAACAAAAATGGTGGGTTACTTGCCTACATTATGTGGCCAGTAATACAAATGTAGGGTTGACAAAGAGGTTTAATTTTCAGTTTCTATCTATATTCCGGATGTCCAACATTGAACCTGGCACACAGAAAGCACAGAACGAATGAAGGAGAACTCAGGGGTAATTTGGTTTGTGAGGTTCTTGAGAATCTGCTACTCCTATCTTTGCCTTGTTCTGCTGGCAATTCGAGACCTTTAAAAACTCTAAGGTTGACCTTGCCATGTGTTCAAGTATTGTAGATAGAGCTGAATGGTCAGCCACAGAAAGGCAGGTCTGTCTCGTAGCAGAGTGACTGGCACACTATGTCATTTACAAATTTCTCAGTAGCTAACCCAGGAGAGCAGCTGGACAGGGCTGATCTAGGGATCCCAAGCAGCGACTTAATTGGAGGAACTGCCTGGCACCTGGCATGTGGCGACTTGCTGTCTCTAGCATTCCTCAGGGTATTTTAGCTTCCTCTCCTTCCTTCTCCCATGGACACCATGGGACCCCTTGCACCTGGTTCCTGAGACAGAAAGGGTTTTTTGACAGACTTGGCCCCAGCAAAGAATATGGGCTTAAAGAAAAGTGGCTTTTGGCCAAAGGGCGATTGCAGGTAACTAATTCCCCAGTGCAGCGTTAGAGCTGCATGTGGATGCATTTGGAAGCCTTGGTTCCTTTCAGTAACTGCTACTATTTAGAAAGCATTCATGTTGTTTAGCTGCAAAGCCCCCAAAGGTTAATGCTTCCCGGTGTCCTGACCATTAGGTGACATATCAGCACTGAAAAGTTCTTCGAGAAAGGGGCTTTCATTGCTGGAAATCAATATTCAAATCCAGAGAGACCATGGTGCTTGCTGCAGGCCTCTGCTCCTGCAGCCATTAGGTCTTTTTAAAGGCTGCTGGGGTTAGGGTGACAGCAATCCCTTAAAAACACCACCAAACAAAGGTGAGGAATAGGGAGATCATACATGTGCTATGAGTTAGAAGAAAAATAAACCAATCTTTACTTGTTTAGAGCCTACTATGTGCCCATCTACATGCTATACTCTATATAGATGGCGGCAAAAGGAACATGGACCTGAGGGATCTGACCTGAGCAATTAAGTTAATACAGCATCAAGATGAAGACACAAAACTATACGCGTTCAACAGTGAGCCAATGAGTACACTTAAATATATATTTTTTTTCCGGAGAAACTATATTTGGGTGTAGTCACAAAATGTTTCCTAAAGGAAGGCAGACTACGTGGGGCAGGATTTAGACAGAATTGAGGGCCAGGGAGGGTACTCCCAGAGTGACGACACTAAACAAGCGAGTAGACATTTGTCACATACCCATAATACATACTTGCTGATACAGACAAGAGGAAGGGATATGTGAAGGCACTGCTGAATTCAAATGAACTAGAACAAAAACGTATATAGATTTATCAGCAAATAAGATACGTAGGGAAGGTGGGTGACACTGAGCATGTCTGGGAAAGTCAGGAAGAAGATTCATTGTAAAGGGAGCCTCTTGTTTGTTAAGCAGAATAACAAGATGAGAGCCATGATATTTAGGGAGGTCAGGGCAGTCAATCAGTTGGTGTATCTGGGACTGGGGGTGGGGTGGAGGAGAGAAGGACAGAGGATAGAGACCAGTTAGAAAGGTATTTCAATAATCTACTTAAGAGTTATCTAAAGGGAGGCTGACTTAGGGTGAGGGTGAAGGGAATTTTTAAAAAGGGAGGGGAAAGAGGCATGTGAGGAAATTTCAATGGAGAAAAATTGATGATGGAATTTGGTGATTAAATGAATCTAATGGCCAAGAATAGGTACGTTTAAAGATGATTTCAAGATTTTACAGCCTAAGATGAAATAGTGGGCTTTTTACTATGTGAATGTTGTTTCGGAAGCTGTGAATATGAAAACAGAATGCTATTGACAAAGATGATGGAGTTAGGAAAGGGCAATGAGATAAAACGTTGGGATTCAGACGCTGATTCATTATTTCATCTCAGCATTTGCTGCTGTTTGTCTGACAACGTGCCGAGGTCTCGGAATACAACAACCCATGGAGCTTCCGGTCTAGGCTAGAATGGGTGGAGGGATGTATCTCCAGACATTTTCTTCTTTCTTCAAGTGCAATTTAAAACCTGAGATCCTTCTACAGTCCAGACCATTCACCAAACCTGAGTTCTGTGTTTCCAACTGCTTATTGAACAAAGTAAATATTAGGCTTGCTGCTTGTGGGACAGATGGTGTGATGTAAATGGGAAACACAGAGCCTGAGACCCATATCTCTGCTCTTTCATCCTCTTTAACATGTGGCGAGACTGAGCATCTACAGTGAGGCTGATATGAGTTCATGGTTTTTCACTTGAATGAATCCTATCCCAGGGGGCTGGAAAAACCTACAGTTGAGTCTGAGCCACGTTAGGTAATCTGTCAAGAACCACAGCGAGGAGGAGAAGCAGTGAGAGACAGAGAGAAGTGTGTGTAGTACTGATTAAAAGGAGAAAAAGCCAGGGGAAAAAAAGAAATTACAAAAAAGAAGTCCAGTACAATCTGGCAATGTTTCAGACACACTTGGCGATTCATGGGTAAGTCTGGGCACCTCAGTTTAAGAGATTTTCAAAGCAGAGAGCGTTCGTTCATAGAAAAGTAAGTTGGCAAAATTACTCCTAACCATGTTAAATGAAGAAGGACTGAGGAAACCAAGGGTGACCCCATGGCAGGAAGACTAGCTGATCTACTGCACACAGAAAAAAAAATCAGGCTTGAAAAATATTTTGCTAGAAAGATTTTGTCAAATTCTAGAGAGATTACTTCAAGGTTGAAGAAGGGACTAGAAGCCTAAAGGAAGCAAAAACATTAGGGGCCGGGGCGGGGGGGAAGGTGCAGGTAGGAACAATAATAATCTGCAAATATCTAAGGCAGTGTGATATTAATGAGACAAGACTGACTTTGTTAGCCTCAGAGGGCAGGACTAGAAACAAGTCATACTTTAGCTAAACATTAGGAAACTTGTGAATGGTTGGAAAACGGAATGGGCTACCCAGGGAGAGACAGAGCTCCTGATGCCTGGAGCAGAAGCAGAAGCCACATGATGACCTGGTGGGGACACGACTGAGGGGGAGCAGCGCATCAGAGGGCAATGGAGAGCAGGTGGCTCTGTCTGAGAAGAAGCAGTATTAATAATCGTGGAAGAGAGATTTCAAGAACAATCTTAGGGAACACAGGATGAAAAGATGAGTGCTACATTCAAAACAAAGCAGTTGGACAATAAACAGAGGTAAAGGTCATACATTCAAAGAGATGATCAGCAAAAGGAAGTCCTCCTTCCTTTGAAAGTTCTCCAGGAAGTCTTACCTGATTAACATCAACAGGGTTGAGGACTAGACTGTGGTGTCTGAAGGTAAGCAGGCACATTCTACTTTTAAGAATGGTACCACAGAGGAATATGTCCCTTGGTCTCACAGAATAGAAAGTGTCTACTATGGAATTAGACTAATTTGGTTTCAAATTAGAATTCCACCACCATAGGGCCTTGGGCAATTCTGTGTTGAGTTCTAGTGTCATCTTTAAAAGGCAGTGATGTGTTTTTGAAATCAGAGTGTAAAGCTTGTCGACTTGCTTAAGAATTCATGCATGAACAACAGCATAAAATTTCAAGGTAGCAATCAGAAAGCCCAAAAGGTTTAGATTAAATCATTCAGACTAACGTAGGCAGGGAAATGATTCACTCCGGAGATGGAAACAATCATGAGTTTTCATTTGCACCAATGGTGCTCTTTCTTCTTTTAGATGGGTCAGCATCGCAAGGGAAAACAGAATTATGAGGAAACCTAGAAAAGCCAATGGGGAGGGGGTGACCTGTTAGCTGACTTGGTTAGAGCGTTGTGCTAACACCAAGGTTGCCAGTTCGATCCCTGCATGGGCCACTGTGAGCTGCGCCCTCCTTAAAAGAGTCAACTGTGCCACTGTAGCATGAAAGCAATGTGGAACCAATGACCATGGCTGTTCCTAACCCCCTCTCAAAAAAAAAAAGCCAATGGGGAATCTTTCCTGTAACAGCTCATGCAAATATGGCGGGGCTCCCTCTGAGGGAGATGAACAGATGCTTACTGAGCAGGTACTACGTGTGTCTGTGCTGGTGAGGACTTTGGCTCATAAGCAGCCTCTAAGGCCGGATGCAGTCGATTCATGCCTATGTTTGCAGAAGTGAACAATGGCTGAGTTCCAACTGTGCATCAGGCACTAAAATAAGTGTTCCCCTAAGTTATTTCATTTAACTACTCAAAACCACTCTCAGGCATTTTTTTGTTTGATTATTTGTAAATTAATGAGGTAAGAAAAGCTCAGCAAGATTAAGTAACTTGCCCAAGATTTGACAACTAGTACGAGGTGGAGTTAGGACATGATAACAGTAAAATCTGGCTGCAAAATCTCCGTTCTTCCTTCCACATCTGCAGTCTACCGGGGAGGAGTTTTGTATGACATAATGACATATTAAAGCAGTGGATTTCAAATGTTACTCAGAGACACAATTTCCCCCTGTCCTTAACAAAATGAGAAAGAAAAAGAGACATGTATACAAAGTTATCACACACACACTTATATCCAGATACACATTTGTTGGTATAAGTTTGTCAACAGCCCATTTTTGAGAAAGACTGACCTTTATTCTGGGATTGTCTTTGTACTTTTTTGACATGAAAATGTTCTTTGCTTTATAAAAATGGTGATAGCAGATGCTAATTTTCTTTAAAAATGACCTTACCAATTAAAAAATAAAGTTCTAATCCATCAAACTCCTATTTCTGAGAACCGCGGGCAAAAGGACACAGTTTATGGAAGGCCTGAGGATGGTTTTAATTATGCCGCCTACTGAAGATCTTAGGCAAGGTACCTAGCTTCGCTGAGTCTCAATTTTTTCATCTATAAGATAGGCTTACTAATAAAATTCACAAGGTTAGGACATAATTCAGGATACTCTGTAAATTTTAAGTACCACAAAGAGGTTGTCATAATAGTTTATGGTCACTGGAGAAAGCTTAACTATTTGTATTTTTAAAACTTCTCCCTAAAACTATAGTTTTCAAAAATTCTGTAATGTCTATGTTTGGCTTTTATTATAACACGTTATTTGTATTAAAAAATGAAGTTTTTCAGACTTTGATAGCTGCACTATAGGAAGGCCGCTGGTATGAACATGCTAACTTATACCACGACTGCAGTCCCCGCGGACTTGTATCTAGGGGAATTTCAGAAGAAGGGACTCCCAGAATTTAGACATATGGGAAAGTTAGTACCTGAGAGTAAAACTAGTAAGCATCATCATCCTACTGTAGATTAAATTAGCAACCTGAAGAGGAATCCACCCTAAGAGACAGTTTGCATGGTGCTGAAGGGACCTGGACAATACCTAGTCTTAGCCAGGGAGCCGTACTGTCTGTGTCCTGGCTACGGGGATAGAACGAAACTAGGTGGGCAACACTGAACTAAAGAGCTTAACTGAAGCACTAGGTTCTAATCTGTCCCAAGCAATGGTGTCTTCAGAAACAAAGAGCAAGATTTTGGCTGGGTTTTACTTTGAGTTGTCCTAGGAACGAAGACTCTCATTGGTAGTCACGAGTCTTTGGTCACTAGGGGGCTGTGTTGGAACAGGGACAGTTTCTGTAAACTGAATAAAATATCCCTTAACATCACTCAGTTTCATTTGTGTTGGTTCTGAATTTATCAAGCAACCTCGTGATGTCCATTGGTTGTGTGGGTGCCTGACGCCAGAAGGAGACACGTGTCTGTCAGGCACCAGACAGAAGTGGCTTCCTTATAAATGAACAAATCGACCATCTAGGTTAAGACGCAATCTCTTTTGAGTTGGGAAATGGGACTCAGTTTCCTCAAAGCCCAATAATTTCTGGCAGAGCGGCTGACACTCGTTTTCTAAACCTGCAAAGGTGACAGTCACAACTTCCCTTTGAGGTCTGGCTTGCTTCTCTTAGGCATAATTATATATATGTAATTCCACTGAGGAGGAAACACAAGATTTTGTACTTGCTAAATATGTTAATCCAACCCACACAGGAAGGCAAATGCCACATTTCCTTACTTTAACAAGTATTTACTGTACACAGGAATATAAAGTTATATAGGACATGGTATAGAAGAGGCTCATTGTCTGATGGGAGATGAGGCATACAAGTAAGTGATATTGTACGAAATGTGCCTCAACAGAAAGTGGAAACAGCACAGCAGATGGAGCAACTACATGCTTGGAGACCTCTGCGAACGCTTCGCAGGGGAGGTAACGCTTGAGCTGGATCTCGGAGCTGCACAGGAGTCGTCCACATACAGCAGAGTATACAGGGGTCGTTCCCAGTCTGCGTAAAGACTCGGAGGCTCCAAACAGCATGCCATGTGAGGGGAATGGTGAAAGGTTTGCACATCCTGCTTTGTACAGTACTAGTATGTAGTTCAACTGAAGACGAAATTGAGGGGCAAACTGCCACATATCACACAACAAGACATTTGAACTCTTCCCATAAGTAATAGAGAGCCATCAAAAAATTTAAATGTAGGCAACTTACCTGAAGAGATCAGGTAACAACTCGTTGGACACACAAGAAATTGGTGACAGGGGTTGCTTCTGCTTTTCACATTTTGTACTATTACATGTGTTATCTCTCTCTCGCCTACTCATTCTCATTCCCTCTTTCCTTCCTTCTCCCTCTCTCCCTCCCTGTCCCTCTCTCCATACACAGATTGAAGAAAAAGACTAGATAATAGGCAACCCAATTATGAGTTCCCTGCAATAGCCCAGGCAGAAACGAAGGAAGTCTGAATTTAGGCAGGGGCAGAAGGAATAGATGAAGAGAGAATAGACTCAAAACGTATTAGGGACTGACTGGATATAGTGGCGACTGGATATAGAAGCGTAAAGCCGTTACCAGAAAGCAAGATATAGAAATTAGAAGCAGTTCAGTGAAAATCGAGGACAAGTTCAAGTCTTGATATGTTACATTTGAAGTGCATGTGCCATGTCCAGATAAAGAGAGCACTAAAAAGGGAGAAATGAGCACTGGAGATGTAGAGAATATCTTAGCTGAAAACACAGATGTGGAGTCGCTGGTATACTCAAAGGTGTGTGGAACACCAATGGATAACACATACAGGGGATAAGAAAAGAAGACCCAGGTTAAGATCCTAGATCACCCAACGAATAAGGGACAAGGTGAAAAAGGAGTGAAGGAAATTGAAAAAAGATGTTCGAAGACAGGAAGAGAGCCTAGAGCAAGTGATATCCCAGAAGACAAGAGGAGGAGAGAATTCCCAGAAGTGGGGAGTTGTGCAGAGTTCCAAATGCAGTGAAGTGGTTAAGCAGCATGAGTACCAAAGCACTCATTTTGGCAATTATGGAAATGACTGATCAAATCTTTAAGTTGTATTGGGTTAGCATAAATACAACTTAGCTTGCTTTTTTTTGATGACTTACTCAATAGACTAGTGACATTAAGAAGAAAGAGTGGTACATAAATGAATCAAATTTGTTCTAGTAAGAGGACATTGAGGCAGAGGGGAAAAAAAAGAAGCGTGAAGAGCATTTTCACATTGTAGCCTGTCTCCTGCCTCACCATGTGAGGGTCACCCTGATGATTCTACAATGGAATAAACAAGCGACTGTTAAAAGAAGGAAACAAACTCTTGAGAGTAGAGAAAAGCCTAAACTTAAAGCTTGGGAGCACAGCTCAGGTCAAATCAACTTACTTTCAAGTCTAAGGACATTTGAGTCCCTCCCTGAATTCTCAACAGAGAATGCAGGGTCCTCCTCTGTGCCTGTCTCAAAGGGCTCTTCTTCAGCAGCGTCCAGTGACAGTGAGTTGTCAAAATATTTCTGTTTGTCATGGCTGTTGTCCGGGGTTTTCTCATGACAATCACCTCAATGACAAGAGACACAGATACAGCACATTAGAAACATCTCCCTTCCGTAGTCCCATGGCTCAAGGTCCCCAAATATCAAGAACAGGAAGTGACAGGGTCACTTTTTCTCCAGCACAACCCACAAAAATCAGTGAACTGGAGAGCCCAAAGCCAGATCATGATTGTGATTCAAGAGTTTGCACTAAACTTTAAGTTTCACCTGCTAGGCTATAGTGAGAACCAAATATTTTTTGGGAAAAAAACTATAGAAACGAAGATCAAGTTCCAAGGTCTCATTTCATTTATAATGAATGGCTGTGAAACATTTCCTTGAAAGTCAAAAACATTATGAAAAAAACGTTTTCCTTCTATTTGCCTTTCAAAGGTGAGAAAGGACCGACTAGTATCTGAATCTGGAGATAGATGAATTATAGCAGAGAAATATACCATTTTTGCATCACAGCTTAAAAGGAAAGATATACCAAAAGGGATTATAAATTAAAAACCAAGGACTTAACGCGGGATGGTGGTAGCAGAGAATCCACATTTAAGACTGCAATATCACAAAGATGGTTGTTTCTCTTTTGGAAAACAAGTTCCGGTCACGCAGATAAAGATTGACCTCAGCATAAATGTCACATCTTGAATGTAATTGTAGCACTTTGGTATTTTCTGATATGTACAGTGAACCTGGCCTCTCTCTACAATTTGGCCCATGAGCTGAAGACCTCTGACCCTATCAGAGATTGCGTGTTAATATGGATGAAGAGCCACTACCCAGGTCCAGCTGATGGTCACTCTCTGGGTAGGGAACTAGGGTGCTGGCTGTTGTGTCTGCTGTGGCAGTGATCTGGCTAGCTGAGCACGTCCCCTATTCCTCGCTCATGTTCCCCGTGCACTGTCACTGAGACATGTTCAGTGGAAGCCTACAGCTTTCCTATTATACGGTAATTCTCTGGGTAAGAGTGTGTAAGCACCTTCCCTCCTTTACCAGAACAGTCAAGCATGCTCTAAAGGTTTAGGTTTTAGAGAACGTTGTCTTAAAGAGACGTATGTTCCCAATCAAGTTCCCTGCAGCAGCGGAAGTACAAGAAGTCTCCTTCGGGATCGGATGGCTCCCTGAGTCCACAATTCAGGAAAGCACTTCTCAGGCTGTTTCCCCATCGTGCCGGGGAACCATAATGGTCGCAAAACCTTCCCCAACTTCCTGCGTTGAGAGGAAGTGGACTGCGTGCGTAGGGAGTCATTCTCCATCTTCCCATTCTACACTGTTACACAGTCAGTGGTAGATGTGGGATTTGAATCAGTTCTATCCTAAATCTGAGGCTACCATAGTCAACGAGGCTATGTCGAAACTAAGGATTCTTTGTTTCAGGAGAGCTTTAGCTCTTAAGAAACTTGCCAGCAACCTGGGGAGACAGTAAATACAAGACAACAAACAATAATGAGGTATTATAGCATACTGCGCCAAGTAAGTCCTTCAGAGAACAAGCTTTGAGTGGGCAGAACTTGAATTGTGAAGAACAGGGGGACTTAAAAAGGGGAAAACTACAAGAAAGGGAGACAATAGCTGTGGAGTGCTTTGTATTTTTTCTTCCGCTTACTCTTTAAAAACACCTCGTGAAATATTATTAATCTTCACTTTACAGATTAGGAAACTGATTCTCAGTGAAATTGAGTAACTTAACAGCCAGTAAGACAGAATCAGTTCTATCTTACTACAAACATTCTCGGGTTTCCAGTAGTCAACGCTACCTCTTTAGCAGAAAAGTAGAGAAGGCAGCATTTGAGGCAGGAAGAAGCAAGGTGCTGAGCAAAGCAGCAGGAATTCTCATTTGTGTTTGGGAGACAAGGAGGGGGAAAGGGTGTGTGAATGCGCATGCGCGTGCATGAGCGCGCCTGTGAAGGGCTAATTGAAAAGAAGCCATGAGCAACAGAAATTGATTTCTCCCGATTCTCTAGGGAAAGGACAGAGGTTGCTGATTTGCCTCCACTTCTGTCTTCACCATCTAATAGGTGCAATACGAGTGGGGAAACCAAGCATAAGAGTATTAAAATAAAACAGCAATGACAGCAAACAATGCTACACACCCAATTACATAAAGTCTACTATGTAGAACATCGCATTTCTCAGGGACAATTCTTAATTGGGATATAAATAGCACGACTATTAAAAGCAGAGAGGAAATAATGATGACAGCGATGCCGATAATTTTAAAACATGTTATTCCTACTGAACAGTCTCTGCCTTCAGCTTTGGTGAATTTGCCTCTAAAGCTTTTTCACTTTGTCACAGGTGGAGTAAAACAATGCTACAAACGCAAAGGACAAACCTTCAACACTGGAAGCCAGCGAAATTCTAGCTGTTTTCTGTAGTCGACTTCCCGCTCCTACCTTTGTCTCTTATTTTTCTCTCCCACCTTCTTCCCATTATAAAAATTTAATTGGTTTCATCTTTTTAAATGTCTGCAATATTTTCAAATGCTTTATAAGTAATTTATAAAACATGACGTGCATAAGACCCTGAAGCTAAAACGAGTCCTCCTGCCTGACCTTGAAACCCAGATACCCTCTTGAAGCAAGCCTTGTGCATTCTAAGAATGTCTTGTCTGCCGACTCAGGAAATGGGGTCCAACATCTCTGAGACAGAGGGCAGAAGGGGGGATCAGGGAGAACTGGGGGAATAGAAGGAAGAATAAGAAGTTTTTGTTAGGCTACTTCTTGGAAGTAGGCAGAATCAAAATGATCAAGCAAAGACTATATTCTTTAAGATTAGAACTGTTAATATTAATTTTTAGGGCCAATAGTTAAAAACAGACTGGTTTAGCATTCTGGTATGGTTCACAGAATTGGCTAATAACAGCAAGCCAAAGACAAATTGCCTAATTCTGAAATTACCCCTTCCAGTTGTGTGAGGAACTGAAATACTTCAGAAAGAGCCACGTTTCCATTCTTGGGACCACAGTACAGGTCTGCTCCAGCTCAAAGGGGACTAAAAAATGTTGCCTCGATGGAAACATATTATTTGTCTTCCCTGCAGAGGTGATGATGATGTTCTCATTAGAAAAACTCAAGAAAATGTTGGAGAAGGAAAAATGGAAAGACACCTATAAAGTCACAAATCATCTTCCATGCAAATGAGTATTATTTTTTGCTGATGCAAAAATGAAATTTGATGGCTTAGACTAACCTTGAAAGGTATAATTTTTTTTTTAAGGAACTGTGTGATTTAAATGAAATGCTTTAGATAACAAGGTCCCAAGTGAAAATGGAAACACTTTTCTGCGCTTAATGCTCTATACTTGCTTGCAAAGCATTCAGCAGCTAATTCAAACCCTAGCAGTTTGGCTTTTCTTAGAAGTGAGACACTACAAGGCAATACCAACTAAGCACAAGACTCCAAGGAGGGTATATTTCTGACTCTGGAACTGCTACGAGGTCTTAGACATATCAACATCCTTTTCTGTGGTTAGAGTATCACTTGCATAAATTGGGTTATTAATATTAACTTATCCTAAAAGAGTATTCTGGAAAACAACTAAATATTTAATAAACCTTGTCAAGGCATACATCTCCTCAGAGATGAAGGCACAATTTATCCTGTGGCTAAACAGGCTTTCAGAATAAACTAAGTTCTCAGAAACTCCTATCATTACTAAGGTTAAGGAAATCTCCTATCGTCTCATATTAATTCTGTTTACAAAGGTCCTAGAAGAATATTTATTTTCTAACTACAGTGGGGTAACCACTTTCTTACTGAAAAAAAGCATACTTACCTTCTGAGCCTCATAAATTGTAAGAGATTGCTGGTTGGGAACTTTAAGATCCGTAAGTGTTAGTTATACAAAGAAATACTACAAATAAATTGAGAGGCATCAGAACTTTGTAAGAGCCAAGTAACTGGAGCTAGCCAAGTAAAGCTCATGTCATTCTTTTAGCTTTAGAGCACAGTGGGAAAGA
This sequence comes from Hipposideros armiger, assembly GCF_001890085.2. Classification (NCBI taxonomy): domain Eukaryota; kingdom Metazoa; phylum Chordata; class Mammalia; order Chiroptera; family Hipposideridae; genus Hipposideros; species Hipposideros armiger. The sequence continues at coordinate 1,762,335 of NW_017731659.1, forward strand.
GCACAGACTGGAGCCAGACTAAGTGTGAGCGCGAATCCTGTTTCTACTAGTTTCTAGCTGTGTAAAGCCGGGCAAGTTCATTTTTAACCTCTGTGTATCAGTTTCCTCATCTGCAAATTGATTTCAATAACAGTATCCATTTCATTGGGTTGTTGAGATTAAATGTAAAAAACTAGACCATTGCCTGGCACATGGCAAGTGGCTATTACTATTGTTGTCTCCCTGAAAAGTTGTAAAGGAACGAGAAGTTATCCCAACAGAATCTCTTTTAACACAGACCTTTTAGCTATATGCAACTCAGAATCTCTAGTAGGAGCAACTGGCTCTTAGAGGTTATCAAGGTATTTGTCTAATTTCAACTTCCTCTGTGTGTGTGTGTGTGTGTGTGTGTGTGTGTGTGTGTGTGAGATGCTGGAGGCAACCCAGAGTTCATTTCTACCAGTTTTTTTTTTAGAAGAAAATAGCAATTAATTCAGATGAAACTGCTCAGCATATCTAAATTCTAAAATACTTAGTACATTTAGAAATTAGTCTCACAGTCTGCTCTGTGCTTTCTAAAGGACATTCTTAGTCCTTTAGGTTGAATACAGGTTGAATACATGGTCTCACAATATGAAAACAGCCTATAGATACTGTTAGCAGACAACGAATTCACGGTCTCACAACACGAAAACAGTCTGCAGAGACTCTGTAAGTTAACTCAGCACTTACCTCTGCAGCTCAGCAACGCCCATTAGGCTGCTCCTGTGGCTGGTTTTCTCCCATATCTTACTCCCTCTACCATACTTTCCCCCCAGACAACAAATAAGTGCGATACTCCTGTGCTTTCTATTATATAATGAATTCCCGAGACATAAATAACAATTAAACTGATTTGTAATGGGAACTATCATTCGAATTTGTGTTGCTGAAAGCAAAGTAACAGATGTGAGAAAAATGGCCTTGGTGAACACTGGCATATTATAAAACTATTCCTACTACCCCTGTTCTGAGAGGATTATATTATGTCCTGAAGTCTCCTCTCTTCTGCTTATAGGAAGTTAGCTCACAGGAGGCATTCTGGCACATTCAATTAAATAGAGGGTACCTGGGTGGAAAATACAGATAACACTGTCCTTTTAACAGACATGATTGACTTTTTATAGTATTTATCTTTCTCCTTACCTTTTTACTCAACTGCACTCAAATTATACAGCTATAAAGCCATTTTTAAAAATAAATAGGTAACTTAGAAACATGTCGTGAATGTTTTATTTTATTACAATTTTAGCTACCTCATAATTTCATGGTATTTCTCTAGCAACGGAATCTGTCTTTTACAAAAGGTAGTAAAATAAATCATGAAGTGCACAAAAGCATCTCTTTCAGTGGCTCACACTGCTTTGCAAAATTACTCTAAAATATTGCCAGGAAACTTGAACTGTGGGTGGCAGGTGGGGCTTGGTACCACAGAGAGTAATAGGTACACTTGAGGAAGAAAGTCACCTTACTGGGAACAGATACCTTTATGATTTCCTCCTCCAGAGGTTGCTCCTCTTTCCACGAGGAATATTCCACGTAATAAACTTAAATCCTGACTTAACTGCAGCCTTACCATATGAACTAGGGCAAATCAATTTACTGCTCTAAGCCAAGGCTCTTTATCTGAAATCTTGAAATGGAGAAATGACTGTCCCACTGTAAGAGGAAACACCACCAATGAAACCACCGCGATCATCAGCACACACAACGCCTTGAACCTGGTGAAACCAGGTTGCTGATGGCTGCATCTGAGAGACCCGCGAGGCTGTCTCCCCTTTGCCCTGTGCTGTCCTCTACTTGGGAAAGACAACGAGAAATAATTTCAACAAGAAGTAATGGCTCCTAAGACCTGTTCTCATTCAGCAATTACTGCTGAATGAAATTCTTTGCAGGTTTTACAGTAACGGTTATGTACTAAGTGACCTTAAGGGTGCAATGCCAGGTAGGAAACAGACCATATTAAAATAGTGAAATCAGCAACCCCAGGATTACGCAGGAATTTTCTCCTAGTGAAGTGAATGAGTCAGAAGCGAGTTTAAAAAAAGAAAAACTGAAAAGAAAAGCACATGACCTCAAATACAAATAAGAGAGAGTGTGTGTGTGTGCGTGAGTGAGAGTGTGAGTGTGTGTGAGTGTGTGTGTGTGTGTGTTTCCCTTTTACTACATTCTGGAGTTGCATTCTATCCTGGGAACACTGTGCTCGTATGTGGTGGGGAATCTGCTTTGCCTAAGAGTTCAGAGCTGCAGTGCTTTTCTCTTTTCCCTATGGTGTGGGCGATGCAGACCTTAAAATAAGACCTATAGCTATATACGTACGTTGGGGTGGGGGGAGGGTATGGTAAAAGCATTCTGGGTAAACTGTGGGTGGATACAAGTTAATTACTCTTTATTACTAAGTTTTTTCAGTAGGTCAAACTTGAAATATCATCAGCAAGTTTGCCTTTTAGGTACATTCGATGTGCTAAACATTGGGGCCAGGGTATGAAGAAGAAAAAAAGGATTGGTCCCTGCTCTCAACGAGCTGGAGAAGTCTTGTAGGAGAGTTGCGTCTTGTACACAGATAACTATAATGGCATGTCACAGGAGCTGAAGGAGAGGCACAAGCAGACGGATGGTTACACACACTTACAACGAAGGGATCAGGTAGTGCATATGGCAGGAGCGGGCCTTGAAGAATGGGTAAGATGAGGATTTGGGAAGGGAGGGAGGGTTATGGGGAAGGGCTGCAGAAAACAACAGGAGCAAACGCATGCAACCAGGAAAGCAGGATGTACGTAGAAAGGAAATGGCCTATTCACGATAGCGTCATCACATACGTATCACGATTTGGTACAATTTCCATGGCTTTTGCAAAGGGCAGAATGATATTAAAGTTCTCATGTCAGTAAGCTTAAATCGGCACATCTGTGAGTCAACCACATACTCTTGCAGTGAATCAGCTTCACTTAATTCTTAACACTTTGCTGCAGGATGCACCTGCATTTCAGGATTTTGAAATCTGTAGTAAATTAATCAGTTTTACTTCTTCTTACAAAAATAAATGGCGGTAAGCTAACTAGTAGCATATGAAAAACGCTATCAAAACTGGGTCTTTAAGACTGTATCTTTTTTTTTTTAAGTACGTATCTTCACTAATTCTTATGAACAATGTGATAAAGCAGGTACCATAAGCTGGATAGTCCACAGGAGGGCAGCAAAATGCAGGGTTTCTTTTCCTTTAAAATCTCAACTCCATGTAAAACTGTTTTAAGTTACAAGTTATAAATCTACAGAAATTTAGGTTGAACACAGACTAAAACTGCAGGCAATGAAACAGGTTATAAAAGGAGGTGAGATTTAGGTAAATAGATGTTATAAATACAGAAACATTGTGAAGACACATAGGCTAAATCTCCACATTGGAAAGATATTAAAGCTCATGTATACGGTTTGGAAATTCTTTTTCTTTCTATAGTGGGGAAAACTTTCAAATACATATTATAGAGAAACTTGTATAACATTCTAGGCATGCCTAGATATTGAAGTCTAATTCTGTATGACATTTATCCGTAATTTCTAAAGGTCTGGAACAATAGTTTTAAGTGGGCATGTGTCTTTGTGAATTAGAAAAGACCAGGGTTCAGAAATCCTGGGTTTGATGCTGAACTATACTCAATAAATATCAAATGCCAGGCCGGCTGAGTGGATCAGTTGGTTAAGAGCTCGCTCAAAAGTGCGAGTTCTGAGCAACAGTGGTTTGAGTCCCGGCCCGAGCTGAGCAGCCGCTGAGCTGCCAACAGGTGGCAGGATGGCTCAGCTAAAAAAAAAAAAATCAAACGCCATTGTTAATGGCATACCTATACCTATAAACATCTCATGTAAGTGAAGTCTAATAAATAACCTACCGCTGGCTGATCTTATGTTTTCTAATACAGGAAAAATAATGAGCGAAGAATATTAAAAATAAAGTAAAATTATACATATCAGAGATACAATTAATAGAACAATCTAGATTGCATAAGTAGTAGAAAATATTTTTGCTAGATATAACTTTTCAATTTGCAAATTAGTGAAGTTGAAAGATGAAAGTATTTAGAAAATATTTTAGAGTAACAAATGCTTGGAAAATCCACTATCACGAATATTAAAGATTCAATATCTATGAGGCGTGATCAAACATGGTGAATGTTTAAATAAAACAAAATTATTACAGTAAAAGACACATTGCCATTAATCCCTCTCAAAATACTCCCTCTCGCTTCAAACACACTTATCCCATTGTTCTTGCCACTTTCTGAAGCAGTTCTGGAAGTCCTCTTTTGTGAGTGTCTTTAGTTGTGCTGTTGTGGCTGCCTCAATGTGCTGAATCGATTCAAACATTTCCTTTCATGGTCATTTTGACTTTGGGGAAGAGCCAGAAGTTGCACGGTGCCAGATCCAGTGAATAAGGTGGATGAGGACACACCGTAATGTTTTTATTTGACAGAAATTGCTGTACCAGTAGTGATGTGTGACATGGAGCCTTTCCACTGTGATCACAAAATATGGTGAATGCTGCTGCCGAGTGCCATCCAATGGAAAGGCAGGGATCTTCAACATGGGAAGCAGCGTGTGGAACCTTAGTACAATATGAGACAAGTTTCAACTTGTTTGGTGCAGTCAGTTAGTTGTGCACCGAACAAGTTGAGAGAAGATGTATTTTAAAGTGTGCCGGCCTGAGAAATGGGCAAATGGTTTCATCCTCCATCATGACAACACTCCATGTCACACATCTCTTCTGGTACAGCAATTTCTGTCAAATAAAAACATTATGGTGTGTTGGGCTGGCCGAGTAGCACATTGGTTAAGAGCTGGCTTGGGATGCCAGAGGGCCCCGGTTCAGATCCCACATATGAGGGCCAGTGACACTGCCCTCTACAGCTAAGATGCTGAACAACAGCTCAATCTGGAGCTGGGCTGCCATGAGTCGCCGGCGACGGCATAGGCTGCAGCCCCTGTGGCAGTGGGTTGCCATGGGCTACCGTATGTAGCCAGCAGCCAGCGTGAGCGGCCAGCAGCCGCAGTGAGCGGCCGTCCAGAAGCTGGCGACTGATCTGCCTCGCCCGGGAAGAGTGCAATGATGGTGCCAACTTGGGCCAGTGAAGCAACGTCCTCCACAACTAGACTGAAGAACAAAACGACAGCAACTTGTCTGTTCCCCTTCCCCCAATTCCCCAATAAAAATCTTAAAAAAAAAACAAAAAACAAAACATTATGGTGTGTCCTCATCCACCTTATTCACTGGATCTGGCACTGTGCGACTTCTGGTTCTTCCTCAAAGTCAAAATGACTATGAAAGGAAACATTTGAATCTATTCAGGACATCGAGGCAACCACGACAGTGCAACTATAGATACTTACAAAAGAGGACTTCTAGGACTGCTTCAGAAAGTGGCAAGAACGATGGGATAAATGTATTTGAAGCAAGAGGGAATATTTTGAGAGGGATTAATGGCAATGTGTCTTTTACTGTAATAATTTTTTTATTTAAACATTCACTGTTATTGTTTGATCACACTTTGTATATTTTGCTTATGTTGTTATTAAAAATTATTTTCCATTTTTGGTCATTAGAGAAGATACTCATTATTGCTTCATGAAGTTTCATTCTCTGACACTTTTGTTTCTCCTAATTAAAAAAGTCCATTTTTTGGTGTTGAGTACTTTAGAGACCTTACTCAGACTTAAAAACATAAGTTTATTTAACAGATTCCATTTTACTCTAAAAAGGGCTAAGTATGTCGTTATTGAAGAATGAATTTGTTAAAGGGACCCATTCAGTTCTATTTAGATTAACTCAAATTGTAAATTAAAACTAACAAATGTGGAAAAACAGTATATGTTTCAAAATTGCCAAAATAAAATATTTTTATCAAAAGTGGAAGCACCGGCTTCTCTTTTGCACTCAACTTGAGGGTGGGCAATTAAAAAACCCAATCTATTAAGTTTTCCTTCCCAGCATCATTGAAATTGTAGTGGCAATATAAAGCTACATATAAAAAAGAAGCTTTATTAAATGGCATTCAAGGGAGAGATGATGATGATAAGCTGTTGCTATAAGAACACACATACCTAACAAATGGCAGTCAATAACATGATTTCTAGATTAATAAAAACATGGAAAAACTGTCAGATAAATAATTCTGTGTTTACACATTTTTAGCTATAAAGTCTATAAGAAAATCCTATGAGCATAGTGATTATTTATTTTTAAGTTGAATAAATCAGTATTCAAAGGCAACAGAATATATTACCTATAAAGATATTCTAAGAAACATAAACTGAAAATCTGTATGAAAAATTCCATGATTATATATGAGAAGCAATAAAATACTTGATGGCATACTGACTACAATTTTACCGTTAAGTTCATACTACCCAAGACATTATATTACACTAGAGTTGCTGTAAAAATAGTTACTAATATGAATCTTCAAAGAAAATCATTTGAGTATTTTAGGATTAACAACCGTGGTCAGAAAAATTTTAAAAGTTTTCCAAGAGTACTTAAGTATTTCTCACCTTGAAAAGCTTAGTTGAAGAGCTTTTAAATTGGGAGCTTTTCAAATAGACTTTCATAAGAGAATTATTTGGGTTGGGAAAAGGGTGGTGGATAAGGGCAGCTTAACTTCTCACCTAATAAAAACCAATATGAAGTCCTTGATTATTATAGGGAAAAAGAACCCTGAGCCTTGTCAATCTTTTGAAAGCTTTATACTGTCATAATAAAGACTCTGGGCAGATAATACGTCAGACAAGTGAGATACCTTATGAGGCTCATTTCCACAGGGCAGAAATGAAGAAGCAAAAGCAGAGGGAGTCAGCAGAGGACACGGAAATGCTAGTCATTACTCAGGGGCTTTTGTCCTTGTTTTTTTTTTTTTTTTAACCAACCATTTAGTCAAGCTCAGAGGTAACTGGAGCAGGTGCAATTATTTAGGTTTTCAAATACTCTAAGTTCATGGTTTGTTTGTATAGATGTGTTTGTTTCTTTCAAGTTTCAGCTTTTCAAAGCTGGAACTCAGCAAAGCAACTGTGAATGAGCAGGGTTACTGTGGAAACAAGCAAGCAAAAAATATTGTCAAAGAAACATTGAAAACTGAAATTAATTCAGTACTATTAAACCTACAAAATGCTTACAGCACACATTGCCATTAGGGGGTACCAGTATTTATTTAGGGGCTAGCTGATGTTAGATTCTTTTCTGAACTAGTTAATTACAATATGAAAAGGGCTACATTTTAAAAATTATTTTTTATTAATGAGCTTTCTCTTTAAGAACTAAAAAAAGTATTCCCTCTTCCCAAGTCAAATTATTGTCTTTTAATGTTATTGTATTGGATCCAATAATATTCTTTGGACAGTTTGGACTATCAGCTACTACAACTTTAAGAAAGTTAGTAGTTTCCTGGGATAGCTGAAGTTATGTCTGGAAACAAAGTTTAAAACAATTGAATCTCCTCTCTTGACATGAGTGGCATAAAATAAGAATTTCAAGAAACTGAAATACTAAGCAAAAGCATATAAAACTAATGCTAAGGAAAGGCTTTTTGAAAAGGGTCACTATGCCTACAAAAATCTTCTTCCTAACAACAGAAGGAAAGCAAGTGAGAAGGGAGATGAGAGCAGGTAAAGAAAAGAGATTCTATTAACATATAAGCAGCTCATTGAAAAAAGTCGAATCCTGTTTACAAGGCTGTCCTTGGGTAACCTATAAAATCTGAAAGACGACAACGTATTTATTTTCTAGGATTAAGGAAGAAGATAAAGTCCATAACCGACACTGTTAAAGTTCTGACTGCTCAGCATACATTATGAATTTCTATTTGCTTTTACCCAACACCTACTATGTTATAAGGAGCTCATTGAATCCTCTCAACAAGTGTATGAGAGCCTTTCTTCTTTCATTTTATAGATGAGGACACAAGTTACTTTACTGGGATTGGAAAGAGAGTGACTCTAGCACTAGCCACTCCACTATACGGCCTTGCTAAACCACTGTTTTTAACCTTCAGCATTCGAGCAAGAACTCTAGTTTACACTGTGATCAGCGCTGATTCACAACTGAGCTATGGGGTCATGATGCTGAGAGAGTTTTGGTTTCTTCGCTAAAAAACTGGGCTCTGATATTAAAAAAAAAAAAAATGTAGGCATTACTTCCTGCCTGTCATTGCATTGAAATCCTAAGGCCGTCTAGTATAGGGAATCAGGAAAATCAGTTTTGGGCGCCAAATCTACTAGTGATTATTGATATCTTTTAGACAAATCACTTAACCAAGTGGGTGTCATTTAGCTTTTTTAAATATCTGAAGTGAAGGAGCTGAACGGATAGCCCCTGCTCGAATATTATTGTACAATCAAATCTGAACATGAATGGAGCACCCACTGTGTGCTCGTCAGTGGCCAGGTACTGAGGATCTGCACATACGTAAACCTCACCTCTCATAATTCTTTCAAAAAATGAGTCCAACTCATTTTTTGTCTTGTAGTGAAGGTTAAACAAGTAAATAACAAGGCATCATGGAACTCTTAGAAAGAGAGTTCTAACTGATAAGTTTATAATAGCTTAGATATTAACTCAAACATTTCTGACCCAGGTGTATAGCCTTATGCACATGTATATGCATACATGCCCGGTAGCTGTGGGAGAAAGTGGAAGAATGAAGAGATGCCACTTAATGTCCAGTGACTATTTTAAAGGTGCATGAAAGGTCTGGATCACCTTCACCGAAACGCAAGGGGCTGTGTTTTAGTGAATGAAGATAGAAAAGCGCTTCAACTGTCATTACACCAGCTGTTCTCAACCTGTGGGTCGCAACCCCTTTGGGGGTCGAACAACCCTTTCACAGGGGTCGCCTAAGACCATCGGAAAACAAAAAGATACATTACGATTCATAACAGTAGCAAAATTACAGTTATAGAGTACCAACGAAAATAATTTTATGGTTGGGGGTCACCACAACATGAGGAACTGTATTAAGGGGTCGTGGCATTAGGAAGGTTGAGAACCGCTGCATTACACAGTTTGAATTCATGGGTGGAAAAAAATATCCTTTACCATAAATATCGGTCGTTATAAAATGTCTGAGATTTGGGGGAGAGAAAAGAAAATCTCCCAGCCTACCAATCCCAGTGGAGCATACTTCAGCCAGCCTTTCTCAGCGAGGCATCAGTGAGGAACTTCCTTCCTCTGTAGTTATTATACTAGTTATGTAAAATCCTTGAGAAAAATTGAGAAACTCATTTTGTGTTCTGTGGATGAGAACAGAAATTCTGGCTGAACTTGTTCTTTTGCCAGCACTGAATAGCTGCTTACCACTGCAAACAGAAGAGGTGATGTTGTACAGAAAAGGATAAAACTGCATACAGCGAATCAGCTTCAGGCTGCTTTCACACTCTGGGCACTTGGTAGTTAATTTCAGAGCCTGTCTAAAGGCCTCAAGTGCCCCACTGATATTCTTCAAAGCAAGGTAAGCATTTCCCAGGCTCAGAAAAGTCAGGGGCTGGAAAAAAAAGCAAAAGAACAGCAAAATATTAATGAATATTTTCTGAGTTACAAAACCTTTACAGTACAGGTGTTTTGGCTTTTTTTTTTTTTTTTTGGGTTACCGCATAAAAATTAATGGCTAACAGGGCTGGCCCAGTGGCGCGTTGGTTGGGAGTTGGCTTGGGACGCCAGCTCTGAGCAGCAGGACCCCGGTTCAGATCCCACATAAGGGCCAGTGACGCTGCGCCCTCTACAGCTAAGATGGTGAACAACAGCTCAGCCTGGAGCTGGACTGGGGTGAGTTGCCGGCAATGGCATAGGCTGCAGTGGGGCTGGCTGGCAGCGGGCATGAGCTGCCATGAGCTGCCGTGAGTGGCTGTCCAATGGCCAGTGAGCGACTGCCTCACCCGGGAAGACGCAATGATAATACCAACATGGGCTAGTGAAGTGACGTCCTCCACAACTAGACTGAAGAACAAAAGGACAACAACTTGTCTGTTCCCCTTCCCTGATTCCCCAATAAAATCTTAAAAAAAAAAAGTTAATGGCTAACAATCCATTTTATTTACGTTGGCCAATTCTAACCTGTATAATACATATATAAATTTATCTTTTACCTTTTTACTAAAATAGAAAATACAGTGTGTAATGTACTCTAAAGCATACAGATTGATGAATTTTTATATATGTATAATATCTGTAAATACCACTCATCTCAAGATATAAAACATTTAGAACATTTCTAGTACCCCAAGAGGCTCCCTTGGGCAACTCAACCGCAAGCCCAGAGGTAACCGGTTGTGATGCTGTGACTTCCTTCACCATTGATTAGCTTTGCCTGTTCATGAACTTCATGTAAATGGAATCAAACAGCATGTTCTCTTATGTGTATATACAATAGGCACCCCTTTGTAGCTTCTTTCACATGACACAATAACTAAGATTCAAGAAATTGAATGTTTTTTGTGTATCAGTAGTTCATTCTTTAAACTGATGTGTAATGTTTCAACATGTGAATACACTACAGTTTCTTCATTCATTCTCCTACTGATAGGCATCTGGGCTATTTCCAGTTTTTGGCTATTATGAATATAACTACTATCAACATTCTTGTAAATGTCTTTTAATAGGCATATGTACTCATTTTCCTTGGGCACGTACTTAGCAGTGGATCTTAAGGTGGGCATATATTTAGTTTTAGGAGACACAACTAAATAGTTTTCCGAAGTGGATGTACAAATCTACACTCCCTACTAGCAAGTATGCGAGAATTCACTGAGTTGGTAGGGCCAGTCTTTTTAACCCAGCTGGTTTAGTGAGATGCTGAAGTGGCATCTCACCGTGGTTTTAATTTACATTTCCCTAATAAGTAATGATGTTGAATATTTTTTCATGTGCTTATTAGCCATTTGGATATCCTCATTTCTGAAGTGCCTGTTGTTTTCCCCTTTTAAAAAAATTGGATTGCCTTTTCCTTATTGATTTGAAGGAGTTCATTTATATATATATATATATATATATATATATATATATATATATATATGATCTTTGTTGGAAATATATTGCAAGTATCTTCTCCCAGTCTATGGTTTGTATTTTTACTCTCTTAATGGTATCTTTCAATAAACAGAAATTCTTAATTTTAATGAAGTTCAATGTATTTATTGTTTCTTTAATTATAGTTAGTGTTGGTTGCTAAAAGGGAGGGTGTTGGGAAGGTGGGTGAGAAAGGTGAAGGCATTAGGAAGTACAAATTGGTAGTTACAAAATAGTCATAGGGATGTGAAATACAGTATCAGGAATATAGTGAATAATATTGTAAAAACTGTATAGTGTCAGATAAGTACTAGACTTATTGAGGGATTACTTCATAAATTATATAAATGCCTAACTACTACACTGTATATCTGAAACTAATATAATACCGAATATCAAATATAATTAAAAAAATACATAGTCATGAAATGGAAAGCACAGTACAGGGAATACAGTCAATGGTATTATAATAGCTATGTATGGTGTCAGAGGGGCAGTAGACTCGTGGGTTATCACTTTGTGATAAATGTCTAATCACTATGTTGTTTTGTACACATGAAACTAATAAAAAAAGAATATAGAAAAACATAATGAAAGAAAATTAAAAGTAGTTTTAGGAAACAGAATTTTCACTGGTTCTTATATTTTTCTGGAGTAGTAAACTTAAGTATAGCCAAAAAGAAACTATAGTTAGTGCTTTTTGAAATCTTTGCCTAATGTAAGGTCATGAAGACTTTTTCCTATGTTTTCATTAAGAAGCTTTCCTATGTTTTCATAAGAAGCTTATTGTTTTATCTTTTACATTTTGGTACATGATTCAGCTCCAATTAATTTTGTGTATGATGTGAGGTAGGCGTCAAGGTTCATTTCTTTTACCACAGGGGATATCCAAGCATACCAGCACTACTTACTGAAAAACCAAAAGTTCCTCCCATCACCCAATGAACCACAGGTGTGGCTTTGTCATAAATCAGGCGAACATATACATGGGGGCCTATTTCTAATTTCTCTATTGTTGTTCTGTTGATATCTTTGAGTATCCTTGTGCCAATACCATATTGACGTAATTACACCAACTCCTGAAATCTAGTAATGTAAGCCTTCCAACTCTGTTTTTTTCCTTATCCCTCAAATTTTGGACTTTTCTAGTTGCATTTCTACATAGATTTTAGAATCATCTTATCAATTTACAGACATGCATACATGCAAATGCTGGGAGTTTGGGACTGAATTGAACCTCTAAATCAATTTGAAGAGAACTTAACATCTTAATATTGAAACTTCTAGTCCATGAATACGATGTAGATCTCCATTTATTTAGGTCTTCTTCTTCTTAGCAATGTTTTGTAATCAGTTTAGAAATCTTGAACATCTTCCTCTAGATTTATTTCTATATATCAGATTTTTTTGATGCTATTATAAATAGTTTTTGTATTCTATTTTCCAATTGTTTGTTGAGACCTTTTTTATAAGCAGTCCAAAGTATTCAATTTAGGTTGTTTTAATGGAAATATACCTATACATAGTATTTTTGTATTTGCTTGGGTACAAACCATTTATTCTACACTTATTTTATCATTAAAAATATTTTTAAAAATGTAAGAATCTTTTATTCTCAAATTGCACAATATATACCTATGAAAAGCAACACCTATAATTTATCCAACTACTTGTTTTTGATTCAGGCTATTAGGTCATCCTGTGTCTCACTATAACCAAGCCAAGGTGTATAACATACTGCAGATTAAAGAGGCCTAATCCAAGTAGCTCTCAGATTACATTTAAAGGGTTATTTTGGGCTGGCTGAGTGGCTCAGTTGGTTAAGAGCTCGCTCAAAGGTTTGAGCTCTGAGCAACAGCAGTTTGAGTCCAGCCCGAGCTGAGCTGCCGCTGAGCTGCCAACAGGTGGCAGGATGGCTCAGCTAAAAAAAAAAAAGGTTATTTAGTGGTTTACACCCAAATACAAAATTAAATCCTATACTTTGATTTCAAAAGTGTATTTATATTTTGCATAAGGAAACAAAATGCTGTAATTATCCCTATGACCAGAACGATGGCTGTGCAAATATCTTGTATTGAGACAAACTAGTAAGCGTTTTCAAAAAAAAAATTTTTTTTTTCATCAATTCATCCAGTAAATAATTAATGAATATTCACTGTTTCAGACACTGTTTTAGACACTGGGGATACAGCAGAAAATAAGAAAGATAAATCCCCGCCTCTGTGGACCTTATAGTCTAGTGGCACACAACTGTGAAGAAGATGTGATGGAGAAAAGTATGGTAGGGAACAGACGTCAGTAGTCCTAGAGTGGGGAAGGGAGTGCCATTTTAAATAGAGTAATAAGGGAAGGAGGTATTGTGAAGCTAGCATTTGTAAAAGATTTTAAGGAGATGAAGGAGCAGGCTATGAAGAATCTTGGATAGGTGAAGTATTCCAAGCAGAGAGCATAGAAAGTGCAAAGGCCCTGAGGTGGGAGCTTGGGTAGCATGTTCAAGGAACTGCAAGGAGGCAAGTGAGGCTAGAATAGAATGAGCAAAGGAATGATCCCATGAAGATGAGGTCAAAAAAGAAACAAGGTCAGATAGCACCTTCTACGCCATTATAAATTCACGTCTTCTACTGTGAGTTACATGGAAAGCCACTGAGGGATTTGAACAGAAATGACATCTGATTTTTTATAAGGATCTCACTGGTTGCTGTATTGTTAATAGACTGTAGGGGGACAGAAGCCAAAAACAGAGAAGCTAGTTAGGAGGCTACTGACATAATCCTGGTAAAAGGTAATGGTGGTCTGGATCAAACAGCAGTGAAGATGATGATAGTGAAATTCTAGGTATATTTTGAAAATAGAATCAGCAAGGTTAGCTAATAGATTGACTTTGCCCTGAGAGAAGGAGAAAGGCATAAAGGATGGCTCTGCGTTTTTGTCCTGAGTTACTGTTTCCTCCGATTGGGGAAAGGTAGAGAAGGGCAAATTAAAACAACGTTAAGGAGCTTAGTTTTGGCCTTTAGTTTTAGATATCCAAGTAGAGATGTCAAGTAAACGGTAAATGGTTGGATGAAGGAGTCTGGAGTTCAGAGCAAAGGTGAGAGGTGATTGAGTAAGGAAAGAATAGTGCTCTCAAGATATGGCGCTGGGACAGCTGGATATCGATTATGGAAATGAAGTTTGATGAATGAACTTTGATCCCCACCTCACATCATAAAGGAAATTTAACTTGAAATGGATCATAAACCTAAATGTAAAACCTAAAACCATAAAACATCTAGAAGACAACATGGGAAAAGATCTTTGTATATTTAAGAGTTAACTATTTAAAGACAAATCACATAGAAAATACAAGCAAATTTGAACTGATTTTTTTCAAACTTCTCATGAGGACACCTTTCATCTCATAATAGAAATCCAAAGAGAAAAGATGGACAGATTTAAAGGTAATTTTTAAAAGCTAAGATAAAAAGGCAAAGAGAAAATATTTGTAACATATGACAGAGGGAGTTAAAGACTTTATTGTATAAAGAGTTCATATAAAATAAAAAAATGAAATTCTAACAAAATGACCAAAATGCATTACAGGAAATTTTACTTTCAAAGTACGACTAAAAGATAAATTTATGTTACAATAGAGAAGTGAATTTTTCTACAGCAAACTTGTTTTACCAATGTAAATTCAGAAGCAGTGCGACATGGCTAAAGATATGAAAGCTGTGGTCTAGCTCCCTGAGTTCAAATCCAAACTCTGACTCTTGGTAAATCCTTTTGAGCTTCTTTATCCATCAAATGGGGTAGATTCTATCTCATAGGGTTTTTGTGAGGATCGAACAGTTATTACATGGACACTGCTCAGTATGGTACCTGGCTCTAGCAAACAATCAATAAAAGTTAGCAGTTATTTTAATTCTGATGATGATACAGGTGAAATAAATATTATTAGATCTCATGGCAATATATATTGGCCCAAATCTTTTGGTGGACTGTTTGGCATTTTGTATCATAGCCATCAAAATATTCATTGTCTTATTAACTTAGTAATTCCAGTCTTAGCAATCTTTACTAAGAAAATTATCTGGAATCAGGAAAAGGTCTTATGCAGGAAACCATACTGATAATAGCTAAGCACAGTCAGTAACCTAAATACCCAATAACAGAGGAGTAAGCTGTGATATAACAATTCATTGAACCTTTATACAACCTCTTAAATTGATGGCTATAAAAACTATGTAGTAATAAATTACTTTTATACAATCAGTTTTAAAGATCACCAGTGCAGTAGAGTTGTAACACTTTGAAATACATAGAAGAAACGCTTACAAGAAAATACTTCCAAATGCTGACAGTTGGGGGTGGAGTACTGATTAAAGTTTAATTGGGGGGTATCTATCCTGATCCATTGATTTGTCTTTTTATTCTTGGTGTAGTACCGCAGTTCCTAACAACTGAAATTTTAGTTTAACATTCAAATACAGACAGGCAACTAATCTGTAAAGGATTATGCTGCCTAATTCTTGGCTGGTGGCAGCAGAGAGGGAATACAGCTGCACTGAGACTCCATCGGGGTGTCTGCTTCATCATATCCCACACATAGCATCTGTTCCCACTGTACCCGCACCTGGCACATAGTAAGCGTTAGATCAATATTTGATGTACTTCTTTGGTAACCTGACTTGTTATATAGTATAGCGATCGTAAACTTTTGCTTAAAATCCAGCTGTGAGTTTGTATATTTCAAAGGACACTCTTAACAGGCAATATTTTCTTCTCATATTGGGATACTTCAAATAAAACGGAAACCATTCATGCACACTTTTTCTAAAAGTTTCTCTGGATATAAAACTTACAAACATTTAGACACCAGGTATAGAAGCAATTTAATTTTGTATTTATTATAACTGTATTTCATCAAACCTAAGATGTCATCAATTGAAACATGCATTCTTATTTCAGAGATGTTAAAATATGAAAAAAAAAGTGGGTGGTATCTTAGAAACTATGAAATAGACTAATTAACTGCAAAGCAGTGAGGTAACTCCATGGACTGCATGGGGGAGGTTCAGGGCATAAATATTAATCCACCTGTCTATTCTTATCAGAACAACCTTTGAACTGTGACCTGGCCTGGTTGGTATACACATATCTATAAATTAAAGTTGTCAGACAGCATAATATTAAGTAGTGTGCACGTTGTGATGAGTGGGATAAAGTCAACACCAGATCAGACTGGCCTAAAAAGGTGACAGCACATCTTTAGCACCTATGGGATTCTTACTTAAATGTACGCAAGTTTCTAAAAAATTAACCATATTATTATACATTTCACTCATTTAAAAATAAAGCAATGAACACATCAAAAACAGAACAAAACAAAACCTGTTTGACGCCCTCTCAAAAGACGCAAATTCCACTCTGAAGTTGAGTTACACCCACACGATGTATGTAGCTACAAAGAAACATGAAACCTCACCTCAGAGCTATTGATGACCAAAGCCTGAAGTAACAGCTTGGTGGCGTCCAGATGAAGGCCATAGTGAATCAAAAGGTTGGCCAAGTTCACAAGAGGGATGTCCTGGTACTGAAGTGGAGCCAAATTCAAAGCCCTCTGAAGACACGCAATAGCGAAAGTGCTATTTCCTACCGCTCTCCAGTAGAGTCCGGCTTCGTTGAGTATCAGCCAGATGGGAGCGTTTGGCTGAAAAACCCCCAAACACTTCAGTTAACACAAGAACACAGTACTTGCTCAGAAAACGATTTTTAATACGTGCATTTTAATTTTTAATTACAATGACTAAGCATTTAAAGTTCAGATGTCTGAGGTCTGGCTCACCTTATTAATAGCGTGAAATAAGAAAGACCCAATTTCTTCTTCTGGGATAGTATAGTTATTAATACGGGAAAGCAAAATCTGAAAACATCAAAAGGAAGACCGACTCAATTGAAAATTAACAGGGAAGACATTTGAAAAGGCTTTCTGCAGACAGCCGTCTCTACTTGAGCTCTACCTGAGCTCCTCAGGAAAAGCTATTTTGAATACATATTTATAATCATATAACACGAGGTCATCGACATACCAACTGGTGTGTCACACGTATGCCCTAGTGTCCTAGAACTAAAGACACATACCCCATATACATATTAAGGTGACCTACCACACATCCCATTAGAGTCAACCTAAGTGTCCAGAACCACCTGAGAAACTGTTCAGAAGTCAACAGCATGTGATACCCGACACAATAAAAATACCTGCTATCTTTCCTGGCTGGAGAAGCACCAGGTCCTCAATTAATCTACTGCATGTTCTTGCAGCATTTGTGTAACTAAGAGCAACTCTAAGGCAGGGAGTCTGGTCTATTTATCTTTGAACGCCCAGTACGCCAAATAGTGGTTGGCACACGTTTTTGCCTCAGTAATGTTTGTTGAGTATAAGTAGTAACTGTTTACTGTTTTAAAATTAAGTTTAAAAAAAGGATGTTGTGATAGTCTGTTTTCTTTATAACAAGGTAATTTTTTTCATTTGTGTCTATAGAATGGTATGAAATACGGAATTTATACTTAGTAATAAAGCATTCCTAGTTACACGTAACTAACAGGATTAAAGGAAACAACATAACAGAACTTATTTATAATGTTTGCAAAGTGGTTAGCAAATTCATACAAACTCATGAGGACCTCATATGAGTCCAAAGGATGGTGGATAAGGCCAGGGAAAGAGAATCTTCAAGCTTTCAAGTTATACGACCTGCTGGAGGCGTGGAGGATGCGAAGCTAAGCTGAAGTGGTCAGAATGACCTCCATTAGGTAAATGGAGGATTCTGTGTTACTCAGCTTTGTCGGCTTCTCACTGAGAGGAACAGCGCTTGGGTGGCCTATGTAACGAGCGGCCCTGGGGAACACTTTCCCAGCACTCTTTCAATAGCATGACTGACTTCTTAAGGTGTTCACCAATTCTTTAACTCTATCCTTCAGTTTTATCAACTCACAGCTCAACCACTGCCTTCTATCAGATTTCTGTTCACCTAAGGGGCTTGTGAAGTCACCCAGAATGGACGGCAATAAACACCAGCCTAAGGGAGCCTTACTTTTCGTGCATGGTCATCTGGCATTTTGGCTTTCAGATCCATGCGGACCTCTAATTCTTTGACTAAGTAGGACAGAGTCTGGCTTTTTCTGAAGTCAGTTATGGAACAGTCAGGGGTTTGGGCCTCCTCTTCTGAAGAATAATCATCACTGTTGAGTTCGTGGATCCTGGCATAAGAAAAAGGAACAAGATTCACATTTTCAAAGTTTGGGTGACGTCAAGATCAAGACTTAACCTTTCAAGTCCAAGGCTGGTGCTCTCAAAGAACCGTCAGACGACAATCATGCAGAATCAAGTGCTTTGCCAAATCCATCAGCACTTGCCTGAGTCCTTTGTTTTCCGGAGGTAGAAAATACGTGGGCAATTCTCCTCCAGTGGGGACTCTTGGGTAGCTTTCTGCACAATCTGCTCTTCTAGGCCACAGAATATCCTGCTTGTCCTGATAAAGAAAGCAAGTTGCTCATCAATTTCTCTGGAGTCAGATTTTCAACATACTAAATGAACCTTTAAAAGAACATAAATATACTGTGGTCATTAAACAACAATTTCGAATTTTAAGATAAATGTAGACACTGGTTGATTCTATAATATCCCTTCTACTGCAGGTTTTTAGTCTAAGTCAGTAATTCCACCTGCTGGATCACAGACTGGTTCAGGGCAGGGCAGGCCTAAGTCGGGTGAGCCAATGAGCGTGAGGAGAGGCTTGCATGGGGCCTCTGGGAAAGAAAAGCCAGTCTGCCACACAAGGACGAAAACCATGGTGCTCTAGTGGCTGCTGGCTGTCACCTCATGACCACGAGGAAGGCAACCTTTAAGATGAAACTGATACTATGATGGTGAATTTAAGGAAAGGGAAGAAATGGGTCACTAATGGTGCTAGTGGGTCACTGAATCAACCACACCCAAAGTATGCCCTGTCTCTGGACTTCCGCTAATAGGAGGCGAATTTTCTTTGGTTTAAGGCAATTTGAGGTGAAGCTTGTGATTTGTACCTGAACATGAGCTTATAAAACTGGCACTGAAAACTTATTTTCCCCTGAACTATGACCTTTTCTTTGCCAATGCCAAAGTGTAATGATAGTTTTTTGATTTGTAAAATGTTCATTTTTTTCTAAATATAAATAACACGTACCCAGAAGCTTAGTAAACTTATACATTGAAGCTATCAACTCGGGGATTTATAGTACATATAATTAAATCTAAGTGGCTGTATTTATTCTGTTGGAATAAAAACAATTGAATTCTGAAAATTTAACAGTGAATAAAAAAATACATGGTCTCTGCCCTTATACCTTGTATTTCCATTGGCCAACATACAGTTACTTCTTAGCCGGCTGAGAAATACATCTCTATTAACTTGTTTACTGTCTGTATCTTCCACTAGAATGTAAGCCCCAGTAGAGCAGGCACTGTGTACTATATTCATAGTACCAGCCTAGTCCACAGAGGGGAGCTCAATAAAAGAATGCTGATTAAACAAAAGGATATACAAGCATACACTGAGGTCAAGTTTAGAAACTTGTTAGGGATGGTAATTATACTCAGAGCTCAAAGCTTGAATTCACATCAGGGAGTCTAGCTGCTCCACTTGATTGGGAAGAACTCAAGACAGACCTTGTGTCTTCCTTATTTACTACCTAACAGAATGCCTTCCAGTAATAGAGGTTTAATAAGTGTTTGCTGAACTAAGCTGAACACTGATAGGGGCCATATTAATCAGTGAGGTTGAGGGCCACTGCTTTAAAAGAGTTTGAGAAAATTCTGTCTAGTAACTTACCCTATATGCATCAGAGTCCCTGCCCCAGATCCAGAGAATAGAATGGGCTACCGGAGAAGACTTGACCAAATCACTAATATCACTCTGATTGGCCTGAACCTCAAAGTTCACAGACATCATACTGGAAGTTGATGAATCCTCACCAAACTAGAAAATGAAAAGAAAAATTTACAATCAAACTGGAAGTGGGAAAGGAGTTGTGACTAAGATTGAACTTAACCCAAAAACATTTAGGGAATACTCAAAATTAGTAGAAAATTAGAGAGTAGGTCAGTAATAAAACAATCAGATCTTTTAATTCTCAGAACTATGCCCCAACAGCGTTTTCTCACAGATAATGCGTAGTTAGCAACTTTCAATCAACTATACTATTGGACTGTTTTCCTGCCCCTTTATTTCCTTTCTATGATTCAGTCTCTTTCAGATTTAATGATTAGCTAGCTGAGTTAGAGGTCTGGCTGATCACTTCACTCCCCTAAAATGATCACTATTCTATAAAATTAGTGTGTTGTAGACAGAAGCAAGGGGACTTAAGAAAGTGTTCATAAGAGTTTAATATAGCTATCGTTTAGGCATTACAGACTATCGAACTATCCATCCAAATATATACTCATACAGCATTCCTCCAAAACAAGTAAAACAGCGTTTAATATTCTCACAAGACACCATAGTTCTTGTATATTTCTGAAATGTTGCTAGATAAATGACTGGGACCAGGCTGGGACATGGCAGGAAAGACATGAGAAAAAGGAATAAATATAATAAATATTCTTTGGGAAATAGAAATATCATTCATGGAGGAACTGGGTACTTTCTACAAACATGACTTCATAAACATAACAGATACTCAAAACCTTAAGTGACAGGCACAAATTTTAGGGAATATACATGAATGGGGGGCAGGGGGGGAAGTGATACTACTCTTAGATATGTGCAAGTTTATAAGATCTACAAGAGACCAAGAAAAAGACCTGAACATAGTCCACATTTTCAAAGATATCTCCACGATGGTAGCGCACAGGTTGGTCCCACTGGCAATGCAAACTATGCTGCTGGTTGACCAGACGGCATATCTGATGATTTCCTGGCACAAGAAAGGAAATTATAATTGATGAGGAAGATCAGCAATGCCAAGAGGATTTTCTTAGTCTAAGACATTTAGTTTCAACCCTGCATTCTTTAGGGCCTGGCAGAGTAATTACACAGGGGGCATTTATCCAGGGGAACGCTCATTAATGATGAAATTAAATCATTATAAAAAAGCCTTGGTTTTTCCACCTACAATGCAAAGGGGCTCCACTAGATCATGACTAGGTAATCTTGCAATCACATTCTCTGATTGTAAAATCTATTGATTACACTGTTTTAAGAGACTTCAGCCATCTCTCTGGAGAGATTTTGCTTTACGTACTTCATAATCCTGTTTCAAGTTTATATATAAGAGCTCTGGTTGCATTTCAGTACAGACTGAGCACTAAACAATCCCAAGGACTGGACACACTCCTTACACTCAAAATAGCAAAGAAAACTTGTTAGGTGGACTGTAAAATGAACTGTAAATGGTTATAGCTAAAATTCAAAGGTTAAGAGGCTTTCCAGACCAATATATTTATCAAGGGAGAAGGGTGTAATATAAAGGATTCTATTAATTTACTCTTTGGTGTGAAGCTGTCAGATCTGCTCCCTTTAATTAGACATGAAACACTCTGGATATAACCAATCACTGATCTCTTGTCAATCCAAGTTCCATTAGACTACTGGTTCTGCTTTTAGATCACAGACTGTAAAAGGTTTTAATAAGAGCTATATAACCTCTTCCCAGAAAAAAATTGTGCACATATACAATTATGCATATAATTTTGGGATTTCAGAATTCTCTGAAACTAATCCATTGAGACTGGTTAAGAATTCCTGCTTGAGATAAATTCTAATCTAAAATCTTACTTCTAAAAAGCAAAACTTTTGTTTTTGGAGGGGGGTGACCTGTTGGCTCAGGTGGTTAGAGTGTGGTGCTGATAACACCAGGGTTGCCGGTTCAATACCCGCATGGGCCACTGTGAGCAGCGCCCTCCTTAAAAAGAGTCAACGATGCTATTGTAGCATGAAAGCAATGTGGAACCAATGACCATGGCTGTTCCCCAATAAAATAAAATAAAGCAATAAAAAAATAAAAATAAATAAAAGAAAAGAAAACTTTTGTTTTTAAGAGAGCAACAATAAAAGAATATTTAGCCTTATTGCCAGTGTTGACTGAAGAGGGTGGATGCTCTGTTTCTAGGGTGTGTCTGGCTTGTTTTGCTCGGTGTAGGGTCCAGTGACAGTGTGTTTTCAGACCAGCAGCAACAGGAAACAAGTGGGAACTTGTCAGAAGTACAGGCTCTCAGGCCCCACCTCAGACCCACTAAATCAGAATCTGCATTTTAACAAGACCCCCAGGAAACTGACCGGAATGTTAAAGTTGGAGGAGCATCAGTGTAGACCACAGGGGGCAAACCATTGCTAAGACTAGGATCTAAAAGATTTGACTTTTACTTGAAAATGTGAATTAAAGAAAAAAGCTACAGGGACCAAACCATCTCCCCAGGCCTGCTGGTATACCCGCTGGGCCGACTCTTGATTTTCAGATCACAGGAAGTCATAAGCACAGCTTTCTACTGCTTTATGGTTAAATGAAAGTCATGAAAGTAAAACACACCAGAGGTGTTATCTCCTAACCTGCCTGCAATTATTTGGAATCAGTACTTACCTAATTGTGCTTCTTTTGCCATCTGCGTCTCATGGATGATGTTTCTTAAGATTTGTTCCTCCTGAATCAGCTTATGTTTTTCCAGGATCTCCTGCTGCCTCAGGTAGTGGTCATGTTGCTTTTGATATTCTTTCAACTCATTCAGTGTTCGCTGCAGGGATCTTAACATTTTTTAATACCAGGAAAAAGTGACAGAACTTTAAAATTGTGAATTTTAAACCGACTTACATACACAGATTTTTCTGGTTCTCAGTAATAATTGTCAAGTTTTTTTCCTTTTAACATACAATCACTCTAGCACAAGTTCAAGAATAATGGGGTTAGATAAATACTATTGTTTTAAAACTTGGGGGCAAAAAGATGGATGCGAAATTCTTCCCTTAAATACAACTATCCTGTCACTAAATGGCGTAATGAACTAACTTTTCAGGTGTCAAAAAAGATACATAACAATCTACTGTAAATCTTTACATATTTAACAATTCTATTTCCCTCCACTAAGTTGGTGTTAGTTCCACCGACAAAGTCTTTCTAGAATCCTCCTTTTCACCTTTTCCTTTGACTCTGCCTAAAGACAAGGTTAAAAGTAAGAGCCACAGTACCTTGCTCTCACACTCTCGCTCCTTGGTTTACAGATTTTGGGAAAAACCACAGAAACTTTTCTTTAGAGAGGATTATTCTCTACCACCTGGTATCAAATCAGCTGCCTGATTATATTTGGTCACAAAAATCTTACTACCGGGGATGGCCGAGTGGCTCAGTTGGTTAAGAGTTGGCTTATGAGCACGAGCTCTGAGCAACAGGGCCATCAGTTCGATTCCCACATGGGCCAGTGATGCTGTGCCCGAGCTGAGCTGCAACTGTTGGCAGGATGGCTCAGCTGGTGTAACAACAAGATTGCCTGTTCGATGGTGGGCTATGCCCACCTGCAACTAAGACTGAACTCAGCACTTTGAGCTGAGCTGCCGCCCGGATGGCTCAGTGGATAGGGCGCGCGCTCTTAACAACAAGGCTGCCGGGTTCGACTCCTGCTTGGGATGGTGGCTACGCCCACCCGCAACTAAGACTGAGCACTGCACCTTGAGCTTAGAGGCCACGAGCTGCTGACGGGAAGCCAGATGGCGACTGGTGCCCTCCACAATGAAGATTGAAGAACAACAACTTGGCTGGTCCCCTTCCCCAGTTTCCCAACGCTGTTTCCCTCCCCCAATTCCCCAAAATCTTAAAAAAAAAAAAAAATTACTACCTATTGCACCGTGACATATGGAGATTTAGGAGTTGTACAGATTATATAAGAGGGAACCGATTCGATTCTTAAGAGCATAACATTGGAAGAAGCTCAGCCAGGGAAAGTTCTGATCAGGTATAACAGAAGCCAGGTATAAACAAACAAGCTGTCACTTTTTCCTTTTGACTACATTTATGCTTCAAACAGACTGGAAAATAAGCAAATACAGAAGTGTAATGAGCTCCAAATCGCCATTTAATTCACTAATAATCAAAGTAGTAGACTCAAAACGTTAAGGCTAATTTTATGAGATGAACAATTCACTTCCAAATTATGTGACGTTTCTTAACTGGCCTTATTATTTATGGGATCAATTTTTTTTTATTAAGTATATTGCAAGGACCAAGTACAATCGAATTCCATTATTGTACAATTTACACAAATCTAATTAAAATGTGGGCCAAAAAATGTCTCTCAACTTTACTCAACTAAGATAACAATAGCCAAACCCTAAGAGCCTGAGGGGAGAAAGATCAAATATAGCACGTGCAAGTGATTTTAATGACAGTGTATTCTATGGAAATAAAAATGTAATCAACAGAATGACTGGGTATCCAGCAGCATTCCCGCCTCCGACTTCATAAAAGTAATTAAGGGTCAAACTGCAAAGTTCTAAATGACACATTTACTGCAAACATTCTCTAGTTCCTGGAATCCATGCTGTTGAAGAGATTACTTTACATAATCACTAAATTGTGCTAAACCTTCTGGATTGGGGAAAAGGGATAGGACTAGCAGTAGTGAAGAGCCGTTTTTTTTTTTTTTTTGCCACTTGTTGGCAGCTCAGCTAGGGCTGGGAATCAAACTGTTGTTACTCAAGAACTCAAACTCTTGAGCAAGCTCTTAACCGACTGAGCCACTCGGCCGGCCCTAAGAGCCTTTTTTCTTAATTCTAATGATCAAGTTAACACTGACATCACCCTGCACAGGTCTGAGCTAAGGTTCTATGGTGCCAGTGCTTCAGTGAAATTTTTTTTCTCCCAATTACCTATGTTGAGCTTCCAACTTCTGCTCAAGTTTTTGCTGACACAGGACAGCATGCTTCCTCTTTATAGCTTGCTCAAACCCAGGTTTGGCCTGCAAAGCATGGTCGTAACAGAGCACTGAGTGGTTATACTCCCCAAGCATCTGAAGAGACAAAAACACACACACGTACACACGTGGGGGAAAACGTTAGCCACAGTCCATTAGCACCTGTCCAAACCCCCTAATGATTTATGAGATCACACCTATATCTCACAGGACAGTGAATGTTATTTTGATCCATGGCCAAATCTCCACAACATGGAAGCAGGCTAGAGGATGACTTCATTGGAAGGTATTGCTATCGCAAGAGGTGTACTCCGCAGAAATTTCATATTCCTATCAACTTCATTATTTTTCTATTTTTGTTAAGAGGCTGGGACAATTATGATACATTATTGTACTGAGGTTTTTTTTTTTTTTCCTCCTAATTCATTTCCACCCTCTTTGCCTTGTTCAGATCAAAACAGGGAGGGAAGAAGGTATTTTTTAGGGAAAGAAAAAAGAAAATAGCAGCTAGTCTGGCTCATGAAAACAGGAAGTTGTAGTTACTGCATATATGTTTCCCAAAGTGTAGTAGCTGGTGAAGAAGTCACTGTCATCCAGAGCTGCGTGGACCACCACGGCGGCATCTGCAGAGAAGTGTGCTCTGTGCAGCACGTTGGCCAAGTTCACCAGGGCAATGTCCTTATTGTGCCTGGAAGGGAAGGGGCGGAGCAGTATGTTAGGAAAGAAACACGGGTTCCACAATCATGTGTAACTACCCGGCAAGGGAGAGTTACACTCCACGTTACAGAGCTGCGGGGGATAGCTGAGTACGCTTACAGACGAAGAAAATAATTAAAAGAAAATCATGTTTCATTTTTATATAATTCATGGTGCTTACTCAATCTGATAGCTATAAATTTTGCCATAGAAATAAGGTCTGGCGAATATTTTATGGTTTTAAAATGTATGTAGGGCTTATATTTGCTTTGAGAAAAATTTCCTTTATGATAATTTTTCCAATCAAGGTCCTTGCATTCAAGTCTTAAGTGAATCACAGGGCACCTGCATTATATATATTTTTCCTAATGGAAATCAGATATACTTTGAAGTCTTTGACATTTGTCATTTTTGTGATGGGAAGAATTTCTATGAATGGGAATGGAGGAGAGTGTAAGTACAACATAGTGCTTCTTCTTATGTATTATTTCGTTAACAGTCCTGAGGTACATGGAAAGTCAGCAGGTCCAGGAGGGGAGGAAACTTACCTGGAAGAGAAGTGAAGTGCTCGCATGGCACATTCCACTACCTGATACGGCTCATTCTTTATTCTCCAGTAAAATGAAGCCATGTTATACAGTACCCACGAGGAGGAGTTCTAGAGAGTCAACAAATAAAACGACAATCAAACACGACGCAAGGTAGTTTCTTCAACTTAGAATGTTCAAAATGAGCATCTTTACTGCTAAGTCTCTTCTGCAATTTAAGATAAAGAAAAGCAAGACTTACTATAGCAGCAATAAAGCAGAGGACATGTACAAGTAAACTACAGCTGTCCAAAGAGCCTCCTGGTCATCAGCTGACCAAGTACAAGTGCACTGAGGTGCAGTCTCCACAGAGCGACCCTACGACTGCTATCATTCCAAGGGAGAAACAAAGCTGCAGAGCCCACCAAGTGGCAACCACTTCTTGGACTTTATTTCAGGACTTTGGAAGTTAGGACCTAACCTACTCAGAAATGCCAGTTGTTCCAACGTGACATTCCTGAAATTGACATGTTGCAAAATTTCCTATTTATTTAATATCTGGATGAAGATGCATATGTAAGCAAGGCACAGGCTTATGCTTTTGTGAAAGATTCACCTTTCTCATTACCTCAGGTATTTAGAATCTTACGGAAACCTTCACACTGCTAAAAACTAAGTCTTGAGTATGTAGTAAATAAGTGCATTATTTAGTTAAGTTAAATAAGTTCACCTAGGTTTGCTCCTTTTGTGGCTTGGATTTTTTTGTCTTGTAACATATACTGAATTTCAACCACATAGAGGTCACAACAGTGAACTGGACCATGTCAAAAATTCAAAGTAAGTTTAAACCCGAATTCAGCATGGAAGAAAAAGTCATAACGCTTAATTTAAGATAAACTGGGAAAAACATATGACAGCCAACATTTAATGTCTTTACTATATAAGGAGCTCATAACAAATCTAAACAGACAAAAAACCAAGAGAACATATGTGAAAAACAGACAATTCAAAAATATGAAACAATGGCTAATTAGCAGGTAAAATTATGTAAAAACTTAAAAAAGGAATAGAAGTTAAAGAGACACAAGTTTCCTTTTACAAATTGACCAAGATTTAAAAAAGTGCCAATACTGGCTACACTGTATATAGTAACTTCAGATATTAACTGTAGAAATGTCAGGTTAGTACAGTATAGTGTTTCTGGGGGACAATTTGACAACATGTATGAAAAAGGCCTTAAAAATGTGATTACTCTTTGACCCCTACAATTCCACTATTAAAAATTTATCCTAGGGCCGGCTGAGTGGCGCGTTGGTTAAGAGCTGGCTTGAGATGCCAGAGGGCCCCGGTTCAGATACCACATATGAGGGCCAGTGACACTGCCCTCCACAGCTAAGATGCTGAACAACAGCTCAATCTGGAGCTGGGCTGCCGTGAGTCGCTGGCGACGGCATAGGCTGCAG
>NW_017731659.1:1790143-1803074 GCF_001890085.2 Hipposideros armiger
AAAAGGACAGCAACTTGTCTGTTCCCCTTCCCCAATTCCCCAGCGCTGCTCCCGTCCCCCAATTCCCCAATAAAAAAATAAAAAAAATCTTTAAAAAAAAAAAAAAAAAGAAAAAAGAAATTTATTCTAGAACAGTAATTAAGCTTTAATTCTAAAAATGTATAACAATCCAAAGAATATATTATAAAATAGTAATTATCTGTGAGTTTTTTAAAATTATAATTTTTATGTTCCCTTTTATAGAGCTTTAAAATAATAATCTGAGTTTTTTACAATGATTAATTATTTTATTTTTAAAAGTTATTTTTAAGATTAAAACTAAGTCTTGTTCTGTGTTAATCAGCCTTATATACTCCATCTTCAAGGAAAGTAGATGATTTTTGAGTAATGTAATTAAAGATTTTAGCACTATGTGTAGCTGGTTAAGAAATACTACGTTCTTTCACAAATGACTTAGGGCTTGGGATTCCGTCTCCTTTTTGATAGCCTTTTGAGAAAGTTTTCCTTCAAATCAACAAATGCTTTCATTTTTATCTCTTATTTTCAGACTTTGTACTATGAATTGGAACAAAAAGATGAATTAAAAGTCTACGTGAACTACTGAAAACATCAGGTTGAGCAGGCTACTCTACACATCACACTATATTAGAAAAGTTAATCTCTAGAGAAAAATCTTTCTGGCAGATTTTTCATAAAATCGCCCCCAAATGTATAAACATTCGAATGTCACTGTTAATTACTCCCGCCTCCTTTGGTGCACTGTTCCCCCTTGGCTCTTAGGACACCACGCTCTTCTGGACGCCCTTTTGTTCTCTTGCTGGCCTTTCGCCCGTGTGACAGCCACATATGGGAGGACCCAGGACTCAGTGGCCTCGTCTCATACTGCCCTCTCCTCCAGGTGACCTTATCCAGTCCCATGGCTGTAAATATTCCCTACTTAATAACTATTCTCTATCCATACACCCAGCTCTGACCCTTCCTGGAATTCCAGACTCATACAGGGATTTCAAATGTAACGTGGCCAACACAGAACTCCATCTTCTCTTCTCCCACCCCAGTCCGGCTCCTCCTTTAAGTTGCTTAAGCCAAAAACTGAGGAATTATCCTTGATTCCTCTTTTTCCCTCAGTCCCCATATCTCATAACCAATTCATAGGCTTCTAAGCTTCTAAATATTTCCTGAAATAGTTTAAGTCCCTCCATTTCCAATACTAACCATTCTAGTCCAAACCATCTTCATCGTTCTCTTGAACTACTGAAGGGTATTTTAAATCCTAGGCCAGTTTCCCCTTATTACTCATCAACTTCAGGGAATGCAATGTTTTACATTACCTTCAGAAAAACAAGATGAAGATGGTAACTTAGCTACACATATAATCATATATTTATATAAAATGTATAATGTATTTCAATAAACTGTATGTATATAAATGCTGCAATTATACATTTTCCTTAGTACACTGTAACACTGCTTAGAAACTAGCCTACATTGTATGATGCCCCTCAGGCACAGAGAAGAGCAAAAGCCTTCTCTAATTCCGTTATCCTGAATGATACATTTAAATTCTTGCGTCCTGTTGCATTATTCCCTATTTCAGTTTTTTAAAGTAGATATTCCCTCAAAGAAAATTACAAGATTTTATTGGTGGTGGTGATTCTTTTTCTTGTTTAGGGAATGGTGATAATCTTATGTATTATGTGTATATACAGCAAAGACACTGACGTTAACTTTCCTTTCACACTCAAAATATATCATCTAGCCTATACGCTCTGTTGCTTATATTAGTTTGGAATTTGTTTTCTCATTAATTTAAGTAAAACTTTTCAGCATCCCTTCCTGGGTAAGCGGACTGGACTACCAGTGTTTCTCCCTAGCTTTGAACTATACAGTTTACGTTAATGTAATCATGATTTAAAATCACTCTCTAGACAGAAACAAGCTAAGCAGGTAATTTCTGAGAGAAAAATATCTCCTGTTCACACAGTCTCCTGGCTCTTCAAGTCACTGGTGACTTACCTTCTGTAGGCCTTCATGGATGAGGTGACCTATGTCGTCTATATTCCTTCCTAATCGTTTAGATAAATATGTGAAGACTGGATCTTCTTTAGGTAGTAGAGGTGCAGAAAGATTAACTCTCTCTTGTACACCCTGAAGAGAAAAATGAAAAAATTGAAAAATAGACAGAAAAAGGGGATTTATAAAAAGATCACAAGTAATTTGGTATCTCATAGCATTTATTTTCCCAGAATCTTAAGAAATACAAGATATTTGTAAAATTATAAAGCTGTCTGGAAGAAGAAAGAAAAAAGAGTTATTTATAAGGGACTAAATTTTTAAAAAATGCAAAAACAAAAGTCCCAACACCCAAATCTCTCTACTTACTCGCAAGTGCTGGAAAGCATGTATACTATAGGGAAGTTCTAGAATTTTAGTGCAATCAGGTTGCTCAGGGTCTGGAGGGACAGCAGACTCTGTGTCTATATAATCTTCTGGGCTAAAATCAAGAAGCAAGAAGCAATGAATGAACGAATGGTGAAAAAAATATCTAATTTTTCCCTAACTGAACCATATTCTCAAAATATCTCAGCTTTGCAACCAATATTAGTCAACATTCATACCTTTTTTCACAGAGCTGTTGTTAGAGTCAAATATTTTGGGAGTTCAACATAAATCAAGAGTGACAGAAAAAATAGGTTGGTTACAGAATGTTAAGACCAGGGACATTTAAAAGCTAATAGAACATGGCTAAATTATTTCTAGAAATGTTAAATTTATACTTCTGTTGACAACCTGTCTACATTTCTACTGGTTACTGATTTTTAAATATGTTTTTCAATTTTATAGATGAAAACTAAGTTTTCATTTGTACTTACCTGGTCATTACTGAGAAGTATGTTTTCCACATGTTTATTAGCCATTTGTATTTCTTTTACTATACCTTATTCAATATTCTGTTGTGGTATTAAATACTTTTAATTGATTTGTAAGAATTCTGTATGTACTTTGAACTTTCAAATTTCAATAAACTCATCTGTGATTGAAGCTTATTCTCATTAGAGAAATAATTCTGACTACTTTGAGAAAGGTCTGATCAGGAAAATGTAATTTTGGGGGGTGGGAGGGAAGGGAAGGTCATCTTTTTACCTGATGTCTTTGCTCTCCAAAGTTATGTATGTGCCATCATACAGGTCCAGGTCCCCCAAGGGCACCTTGGCTTTGATGCAGTCCGGATCCTCTTTATTGTGTCTTTGTTCCAGTCCTGTGTCTCTGTCCTCGTTCTCTTCTATGTGGATTTTTTGAGCAACTAATTGCTTCTGTTGAGAAGACAATAAGAACACAATAGGTTTTTCAAATATTTCAGTCTAGACACCCTGTAAGAGAAAAGAGAATTGAACGTGTTGAAGAAGTCAGAGAATCCTCTGTGGGAAGCCGAGGATTCGGAATATGCCCTCAGTTACTTAACTGACATAAATAAGCTTCTCGAAACAGGTGTCCACACACAGAAAGTAACAACGTTATAATAGTGGCGCTCGAGTGCTTTCATAATATGATCTCTGACTACCTACAAAGCTGCAGCAGTCAGCTTCATTTCCCTGGACCAGAATGGCTCAACAGGTAGAACTGCCGTACCTTAAACTGGCTAAACACGTCATATTTCAGTCCTTTAAGACACAGGGCATGTTGATACTGCTAGCTGGAAGAGCTTCCTCTAATGCCCTGTGTTCCTGGTGAATTCCTACCACTCCTAATTTTTTTTTTTTCAAGCATACAGAGGAATTACATAAAGACCCACGTTTCTACCACCCGTATCTGTCATATAACATTTTGCCATAGTCACTTCAGATTGGTTTTTTTTTTTTTAAGAAAAATAAAGTAGTTGAAGCCCCTTTTTCCTGCTTTGGAACTCCTTCTCTCTTCCCAAAGTTACCACTATCCCGAATTTGTTTAAGGTATCATTTCCATGTATATTTTGATAAAATATTACTATATTTCCCTATTCTCTTCTACTATATATTACCCATAATACATATATATGCATCCCAAATCAACATATAGCATTATTTTATAAGTTAAAATTTTTATATAAATATCATACTGTATTATTCTACAACTTTTAAAAAATATTATGGGGCCAGCTGAGTGGCGTGTTCGTTAAGAGCTGGCTTGGGACTCCAGAGGGCCCCGGTTCGGATCCCACATATGAGGGTCAGTGACACTGCCCTCTACAGCTAAGATGCTGAACAACAGCTCAACCTGGAGCTGGGCTGCCATGAGTCGCCGGCGACGGCGTAGGCTGCAGCTCCCTGCGGCAGTGGGTTGCCATAAGCTACAATGTGTAGCCGGCAGCCAGCGTGAGCGGCCAGCAACCGCCGTGAGCGGCCATCCAGAAGCCGGCGACTGATCTGCCTCGCCCGGGAAGAGTGCAATGATGGTGCCAACTTGGGCCAGTGAAGCAACATCTTCCACAACTAGACTGAAGAACAAAACGACAGCAACTTTTCTGTTCCCCTTCTCCCGATTCCCCAGCGCTGTTCCCCTCCCTCAATTTCCCAATTAAAAAAAAAAATCTTTAAAAAAAAATTATGTTTTTGAGATTTACTACATTGATCAGTACAACTCTAAATTCACTTTAATGAAACATAAAAATGTATTATGGTATCCATCTTCCTGTAAACATTTAGGTTGCTTCGCTTAAGTTTTTTTGCTATTAAAAATGCTATGATGTCCTTATAAAAGTCTCCCTGTGCACACGTGTGAAAGTTCCAGCAGGGGTAAAACTTTGGAGTCACATAAGATGGCACGTTTCAGTTTTATTTAGACACTGTCAATTAACTCTTCAAAGTGGTTGGAACAATCAGAATCCTACCAACAGATTATGATAATACCCACATCCCCTCAAACTTACCAACATTTGGTTTTATCACTTTTTTATTTATGCCAATTCAATGGGCATGGAATGTTATCTTGTTACAGTTATCGGGGGAGACTGTATTATCGCCATAGACCATATTGCTATTAACGATTTGGCTGCCCCTCCTTTAAGAGGAATGCACATCACTGTTGTGCTGGACTCAAAGGTGGCCAATAGGACTTGCTTTGGCCAGTGGAACGTGAGAAGTGCCATTTGACCCTTGGAGAGGGAAGCATTTTTAGAGCCAGTGTATGCTTCACCACGTTCTTTCTTCTCCCTGAGGTACTAAGAATGGCAATATTCCAGTCAGTCAGTCTGTCAGCCTGGGTCCTGGCATAAGGATCCGAGTGACATTTAGTATCGCCTTATTGTTTTCAGCCATTAAGATTATTAGGGTGTCACTAAGTGATGTTTACAATTACTTGTTCCATCCTCCCTCTTTTTCTGTAGGTAAACTAGACTTTACTGCTCCTGCTGACTCCAGGCTGGGCCATGTGAGCTGCTTTGGCCAAAGGAGTGTGAGTAGAGATGATGTATGTTAATGTCAAACAGGCTTATATTGTTTGGCTGTTTTTCTTCAAGCCTCCACCTTCTTTCATGAGAATAGCACTGAGATTTTGGGTTGTCTGTTGCCAAGGCAAAAGTTGACTATCTGTAACAAAATGTAGACTATATTAACTAATCAATCATTAATAAAATTGAATATATTTTCAATATATTTATGAGATAATTTTTTTTTTTTTAAGCTGAGCCATCCTGCTACCTGTTGGCAGCTCAGCGGCTGCTCAACTCGGGCTGGGAATCGTATTGCTGTTGCTCAGAGCTCAAACTCTTGAGCGAGCTCTTAACCAACAGAGCCACTCGGGTGGCTCTATGAGATATTTTTGTGAATTGACTGTTCAAGTCTGCCCATTTTTTCCAGGTTGTTAAAAACTCAATTTGTAGAAATTTATGAAAAAGAGTAATTGTGTGACTTCATTTGCTATCAGTTATATGCATTACAAATATCTTCTCCCAGCTTGTAGCTTATCTTTTAATTTTGCTCATGCTGTCATTAGCTAAAGAGAAGCTTTTAATTAAAATGGTCAACTGTATCAACTGTTTTCTTAATGTTTATGCTTTCTGTGTTATTTAAGTCATATTTCTTAAATGTACCATATAGCTGGTCTAAATAAGAAATCCAATCTGACAGTCTCAGTTGTAACCAGTAAGTTTAATTTATTGTAATGCTGATCTATTTTGATTTATTGCACCCATATTATTTTGGGTGTATCATTCTTTTACTTTGTTGCCTTTTTCTCTTTTCTTGCCTGTCATGTGCGTGATAACATTTTCTACGTTCCCTCCCCTCCTCCTGTATCTTAATCTGTAGGTTTGAAACTATAGATTGCCTTTCTGTTATTTTAGTGCTTGCCCTTACTATATTTTTGGTTAAATTTTTCATAGGAAATATTTCAGTTTCTGAAAAGTACTCTTTAAAAAAAAAATACACCACCACCATTATCACATCTAAAAAAATATGAATTCCTTAATATCAAATATCTAGTCTGTGTTCAAATTCCCAATAGTTTTGTCCCCTCTCTTTAAAATACAGTTTGTTTGAATCAAAATCCAACAAGGTCAGCACACACTACAACTGGTTAATTTGTCTCTTAAATTTTTTTTTAATCTACTGGTTATTGCTCTAGTTCCTTTTAAAAAAAACTTTTATTTGTTAAAGAAACTGGGATTTTGCTGACTATTTCCCAGCTTCGTTTAACACGTTCCTGTATCCTCTGTATTTCCTGAATATTGATAGGAGGATCTAGAAGTTCTTACATTTTTTTGTGTCATGGACTTCTTCGGCAATCTAATGAAGCCTACAGACTTCTTTTAAGAATAATCTTTTAAAACAAAAATTAAATATTAAAATGATAGTGGAAACCAGTTATATTGAAAAACAAATTATATTGTGGTTTGACTAGATTCATATTTCTTTTGGCAATACTAAATTTTTAATGTTTGCCCATAAATATTTCAACAGGATTTTAATTAATAGTTACTTTTACCTTCACCTGAATATGACAAAAGAGTCTAACACGATCAGTTTAATTACTGCTCATGCTTCAACCCAACCTCATATTGTTAATTTTATCTAGTTTTACCTTTTAAAACACAAAAAATAAATAGTTGAACAACTTTAGTAACGTTTTCATCAATGTTTTTACTCACCATTATACATTCTATACAGCTGTCACTGGGCTCACTTTTCTTCTTGCAAACATACATTAATTTTTTTTTTAAGTGAGTCTGTGGTTAGCAAACTCTGTCTTTGTAGGTCAGAAAATATCTTTGCTTTGCCCTCACTCTTGAATGATGGTTTAAAAAAAATATAAAATTCTAGTTTGACTGCTTTTCCCTTAGTACTTTGGGTTATTCCTCCATTGTCTTCTGATATCTAGGAAGTCTATCTAGTTGTCACTACTGCGTAAATAAGCTGTATTAGCAAGTCTCATGGCTTTAAGTCTACATGTCAATGATTCACAAATTTACCAGCCAGAATTTTACCCCCGAGTCCACACCTGAAGAACCAACCCCCCTACTTGATGTCTCCACTTCGATGTCTAATAGGTACGTCAAACTCAACATCCAAAGCCACACTATCATTGATTTCCATAAACTCCCCAATCCTACACATCCTTTAGTCTTCTCTAGCTCAGCTAATGTCAACTCCATCCTTTCAATCTCTTGGATCAAAAACCCTGGAATCATCCTTCAGCCCTCTCCATCTTTGTCTGTCTCTCTCTTCCCAACCATTCCATGATCATTTCCTGTGTCTAGCAGTTTTGTGGTTGCTTCCAGGTTCTATCCAGTTCTCAAGTCTAGAAATAGATATTAAAAGTTTGGTTTGGGGTTTCTACCCCAAAGTAATATTCTGCCCTCAACTGGTATTCAGGAAATGGAATATGCAATTATTGAACCACTGGATGGTTCAGTTCCTTTTTAGGTCATCAGGTTTTGTTTTGTCTTATTGATTCCACACTGCCCCCCCCCCCCCCCCCCCCGATTCTTTTCATGAACAGAATGGCTCAATCCCAGGCTTCAGCAGTAAGCCCAGTTCTCTTCCTTTTTTTGGTCTTCTACGGAATATTATCATTCCCCTTTATTCCAGAGCCAAACTACCAGACATCACAGCCTGGTCCTGGTCTTGAAGATCACTGGGTTTATAGCTTCAGGCACTTTCTCAACTTAGTGTTTCTGTTCCATTTCTGGTCCATGGAGATGTTTATGTTGCTTTTAGGCCTGGTTACATTTGATTTTGATTTTGTATGTTATACATCATTAATGTGTATATCAAGCAGAAGGGGTGTACTAAGTACAAAGTCATTACACTATTTTAACCAAAAATTGATGGAGTCAATATTTTTCATTTGCATTTTCACTGACTTGGGAAATGGCTTTCCTCCCCCATATACATTCTGATTTAAGTCTCTTCTTTATATTATATCACACTGCTCCCTAAAAAAGGGATAGCATTAAACATACACAATGTGCCTGTGCATTTGAAAATAAAAACTATTTTCTGCACCATTGCATCTTTTGAACGCTGTACTTAAATAAAAACAGATCAAGCTTTCAAAAATGAAGCCCTATACTTATTGTCTTATTCCTAGTATCATAAAAATCAACATTTCCAAATATATAAGTGATAAAACTGGTAGGAAGAGGTGCAAGACTATTTAAAAAATGATGAGATTTATAAATACTGTAACAGTACTACTACCTACGCAGAGCTGGTTAATATGCGCTAAAAGCTCCTTCTTTTAAATTCACAGGAATTAAAAATGTATGTAATTGTAACTATTTCTGTTGATAGATGTACTAGTTTGAATTGATACAAGTGAATTTCCGGATTTTTACATAATCAGAAAATGAATGGCTACCTGGTTTAATAGGTATATCAGCTTTTAATGGTGTTTGCCTCTGGTTCTGCCTTAACTTGCTATATGAAATCAGGCAATTCACTGTCTTTGGGTCTGTTTCCTAGCCTCTAAAATGAGGATGATTGTTATGATTGCTTCAAAGCTCTCAAGACTCTGATCTGACTCTTATTATTCTTATTACTCCCAATAATTTTCTAAATTTGATTTTGCAAATTGGACTACTTTTTCTACAAATTATAGTTCCTTTAAAATTTTGATTCAGTTTACGCTGTAACTTTTAAGCAGAGATTTTTATGAGAAAAAAACCTAGTTTTTCAAATAAATAATATTGTTTGCCATTAAGCAAAATCAGTTAATAACATTAATGACAGAAACACAAAGGTCAGATTTTATTAGCACTAATAAATTTCAAGTTTTCAAGGTGCAAAGTAATGAACACTTTTCACCTTAATCATAAGAACACAACAGCAAGACCCTAATTTTCACTACTTGGGAATTACCAAAAATTATATTTCTATAGGGTGTTAAAACCATTCTTCCTGTTCATATTTTACCTAAACTCTCCTTCCGAAAATATTCCCAGAGATTATTCCTCTTCATACTTGATGGAAAAACTTCTGCATGGAAACTCTGTTCAAGAGATGTGAGTCATGAATCAGGCGTAAAGCCCAGGCTAGGGTAGTCTGTTTCCCTTTTGATTGCTCAAAGGTTACTCTAATTAGACGTTATTTTTAAAAACATGATTTAAAAGTAGTAAATTCCTGTAAAAGTCAAAGAATCAGGCTTAAGAAATAAAGTTTAATTTTTTTAATACAATAGCTCCTGTGAAATACAAGTTTCAGCTGCATGTTGTATGCCCAGGTGCCTCACCTCCAATTCTTTGAGGTAGTTAACTGTTGTTTCTTGTCTCATTAATATGACTAAGTCATGGGGATGCTTCAAGTTCATTGGTGAATCCACCTGCAAGCAAGCAATAAATAAAGCTCAGATTTCATTAACATTTGTTTGGATTAACAAAGTATCCTTTACCATGCCTTGAATTATTGTTCAATCACCATTATAGTCAGTGTCAGGTGCTCAGTAAAACTTAAGGGGTATTTCAAAAACGATCACATATAAACTTCAGCAAAGAGGTTGGTAGGTTCAATAGCTGTCCCTTGAACTCCAACTTGAAAGAACAAGCTTTTGAAGTGAATATTCTAACTTGACTGGTCATATAAGAATTATTCAAGAAAAGTATTTGGCAATGAATGATAAAGTAAATTACTTAAAAGGTATTTCACACCTGTCATAATAATAAGGGATTGTCTTTTCTTGATAGCACATTCCATAGCTGAAGAAAGCAATAAAAGGAAAACACTAAAAGCACCTATTTCTGAAAGCTATTTATAGACACCATAAATGAAAAATAACATAATTTTCAGATTATTTATAACTCATGTTCTCTGGATTATAAATAAGTAACTATGTTGTTGAAGATGCAGCAAAAATGAACCCTCATATGCTGGTAGCAGGCTTGTATGTTTATTTTTATTTTTTGGAGGGTATTTGATAACATAAAATGTTAAAAGTGCATGCCCTCCGACCTTACAATATAACCTCTAGGAAACTATCTTATAAACATCCTTTGTTCCCAGCTCATATGAGTTTATTTAATTACTTTGGAAAAGCTTCTTAGTCTCAGAACAGGCAAGGTCTAAATTTAAGCAGAGAACTTCACTGTTGGAAAACTTGAGAATACTGGTCCTGCATGAGCTGGGTATCCATGCCTGCTTTATTTAAACTTGAAAATCCTGGCTTCTTCTAAAGTTTTCTCATCCAGGGGAGGCTTCTTCTGACTGCCAGGCTATAGAAACTTCTTCACGGTAGGGAGGTTGCCGATTCTGGTTTTCAGGGCCTTCACCAGAGGGAAGTTGACCAGAAAGAAGGCTGGGGTCACGCTCTTCAACATAAAAGAGAAGTTCAACCAGGTGAAAGTCAGCCCTGCTCAGTCTACTGCCAACCAGGTGGTCGTGTCCGTGGATCTGCAACACTTTTCCAAAGGCGGGGAAATAAAGATTTGTTGTTCTCTTTGATCAGGGTGACCTTGGCATCTTTTTGGTCGGGTGAGCCTTCTGAGAAAAGCACACTCATTCCCTTCAAGCCTGCCCTACCTTCCGCATACACAGCAGTCGGGGCTCTCTCCTTCGTGTCTCTCCCACGGAGGTTGTATTTGGTGGCAATGGACTTGAGAATGGCTCTGGTCTGTATCAGCCTCATCCCATCAATTTTGACCATTGGCATTTGCAGGAACATCAAACCGCCATCGTTTTTTAACTTTTCCAAGTCTTCTGGAGTTTCTATAAATTTCTCTTCAAACGCTACTCCAGCTGTGGCCAAGAGCCACTGGATAGGCTCCATTCTGCCTCGTCCGTTGAAGCAGGGAAGCCCCAGCTGCCCACCATGACACCGTCTCCTGGTTTCCCCATTTAAAGCTCAGGCCGTCTCTCCACTCCCTCCTCCATGTTGTGCCCTGATGTCTGCATAGATGCTTTACTCTTGTGAAGCATCTCCCTCCAAAGGGGTTGGCGTCCAAATCCCTATAGACATTCTTAAACAAGGAGGCAGATATATACAAGGATGCTTACTCTAACACTTTTAGCTAAGAAAAAAGGGACAACCTAAGTCCATCGATAAGGGAATAGGGAAATCCATTATCCAGTGGAATGGGATACAGAAAACATGATCTACTGTCATAGAAAGATGTTCACAATGTATAGTTAACTAAAAATAAAGAATAAGTATATTATTATTTTTAAAAGAAATGACATGTATTTTTATAGATATAGATATATACAAGTCAGTATAATGTACAAAACTATGTCGGTTTACAGCCGTGTCTTTTGGGAAGTAGGGTAAAGAGGAGAGATATTATACATTCATATTTTTACTTTATACACTTGTATATTTTTTAATTGTTTGTAATGTACATATAATACATTTATAATAAAGAAAAAACGATATACACACACGGTTTTTGAATTTCAGGAAAACCTAAGACAGTGGCCATGATAACTAAGAGACGAGATGAAGTTCTTGCTGTCCCATAGTGTTAGGTTGTCAAATTATATGCCAGCCCTTCAGGAAGTTCTGCTGTGAGAACAAACTATCTCCTCGTAAGCTCTAAGAAACTGACATCAGCTCAACTGGCTGATTTTAGAGCTAGCTTTTTAAGTGCAGAAGATAGCCTTGCTTAGACCTTGGTGAATACGAGAGGTTTTTAAAAAAGTATTTTAAAAACAGGGAATAAGAACAACGTGAAATAAAGTTGGCTGGTGGCTTTAGTAACATGCACTATGACAACTGGAAAGACGAGTTGGATGACTACAGCTAACATTCATCTGCCTTTGCTCATTCCACCGTCTCAGAGAGGCCAGAGAAAAGAGAAGCTAGTCCTGGGCAACTTCCATTCATGTACATCATTGCAATGAACTGAACTCCAGGATTCCTATCATGTCGTTATATAATTACCATCTCTCATGGTCCCCTTTTAAGACGAGATCCTTTCACTGCTCCCTGGCTTTTCCACTATACTGGAATTTACATTAAAACTGGGTTCTGAATTTAAAAGGCACTAAACATACAAGAGCAAGGCCCATACTTGGTCCCCTGAGCTGTAACTCTCCACTATTAAACAATCAAATGTAGCAAAGGCCTACAAGCAAAATGCTGTTTATCTCAACAAGAGGCAGAACATTTTGCTTCTCTTTTCACAGTAGTTGAACATACTCCCAATAGTATTATGTGGGAGGGCAGGGGAAGCTTGAATAAGGACTGATTTAAATTCAAAGCCTATTAACCTTTTTCACAAAAACGTGATATATTATTTGTAATATATTATAGCACACCAAATTTTTACAGGAGCAAATGTAAAAGCTACAGCCAGTGGCCAAAGTACAAAAGACCTTAACATAAGGAAGCTATAGAAAATCGAACTTTGCAACTTTGTCCAGACCTCAAGAGGTAGTTATGACTCTATATAAGTATTTTTAAATGAGTTTTTTTCCCAAGAAAAATTGAGGGAGGGGGAATGAATGTAGGAGCACTATATTCCCAT
>NW_017731659.1:1803424-1819190 GCF_001890085.2 Hipposideros armiger
ATGATAATACCAACATGGGCCAGTGAAGCGACGTCCTCCACAACTAGACTGAAGAACCAAAGGACAGCAACTTGTCTGTTCCCCTTCCACAATTCCCCAGTACTATTCCCATCCCCTAATTCCCCAATAATAATAAAAAAAAGATACTGTTTTAAAAACAAAAAGATACTAGATAACCAGGGCTTTATCATATTTGAATAGCATGGTTTTGGCCAGCATTCAAATGTAAAGAAATACTTTTCATTTCCTGAAGCTTTTAGTACAACAAAGGTAAGGCAGCTAGACCAGGTATAAAGTTATCAGCAGAAGGGAAGGAGGCCACTGACAGCTGTGTTTCTCTTTTTACATGGCAGCACATGGCATGGATCTTTACCAGATAAGGGCTGGTTGCAGAAGGTTTATAGCCTGACATTTATTTTTATTGCGGTACCTTCACGTTCTTAAATTTTAAGACTTTATGATAATTATCCTTGGCAAATGCCATTTAGCTTGAATTTCTCTCCTTCCAAATACCTCTCTTCCTTAGAAGATTGCAAAGAAGGTATGTTTGACAATTCTGTAAACACTACAACATCCATTCAGCCAATATACATAAAGGCTTATTAGGACTCTATGAACCAGGCCCACTATGAGTCAATATTTGGAGGCTATGTACTCCTATCTTCTATACAACCTGAAATGGAATTGTAACATGCCTTCAAAATCGTTAGCATTTAGAAGAGGCTGCTACATGCCCAAATGCAAAGAGTGACGGAAATTAGAAAGAGGTAGGTTAAGAAGGCAATAATGCATACACAGACCTCAAATCACTTTATGGATTTTTCACAAGGGACAAACAACCCAGCAAAATTCCACTACTGCACAGCACAATAAATGATGCTTGTAATGACCCAAATCACAAATCATAAAGAAAAAGTGGGCTTATTTCCCATTTCTTCTACTTTAGAAGGTGAGGAAGTATGAAATATATTTTAGAGCAAGATTTAAACTACAGGGAAAATCTAAGTATTTGGAAATTAGTTATATGGAATTCTCCGATCCAAAATGACTCATTCTCTAAGAGGTCCAAGTAAACAAAGTTTTACTGTTATTATAGCAATTTATTTTAACAAAGATACTGGCAGATCATGTAAGGCAATTCAAATTTATTTTCCTTTGAATACATTATAGAAATACATGTATTCAATTATTGTAACAGCAGTGAATATCTTACTCATATCAAGGTTATTTTCCTGTTTCATTTGCTGTTGTCTCTAACCAAGATACTGCTAACATCTACATTTCTAATCTGGAACCCTATTTTTGTGAATTCAGTAAATTCACATGGTAATGGATGGAAATACCACTAGATGAGGATAATTACTTCACTGCCAAATTAGATAAAGGGTGAATATTTTAGACTTAAAAATAACCAATCTAAACCCCTTTTTATAAACATATTTGAGTTCTACAAAAGCAAGTTTCAGTCAATAACTTTCTATTGGTCCTTTATGACAAAAAAATTGAACATTTCTATTGTAACATTAATTCCAGCCCTCGTATGCAACTTATTCTTCACATATGATGAACATTTTTACCTTCTATTTTTAAAAACGGTATTCAAGTGAGTACATGAAAGTAACATTAATAGGGAACTCTCTCATTTCCCAACTGCAGTTTGAAACTGATGAATGAAATCTCAAAAAAATTTCCCCTTAAATTAGAAACTAGGGATGGAATATTTTAAATCTTTTATTCAGAATTTTAGATTTAAATATTGAGACAATATGATAGGAAATATAAATAAAAATCTTAAAAGGAACCAAGATTCCACCTGTACTTTAAATGACCCCACTTAGCGGGGGTTTAGGTTTTGCTACCCAGGATCTGGGATCCCCTTCTTGTGGCCAAAGCGACTGCCTCGCTTGGCTGGAAGCATCCTTCCCCGCAGGGGAAGCCCTGATCATAGTGATTATTTCTGAGATGGGACATTAATTAACTAGGTGGTCAGTTGGTACTAAAACGACTCTAATTCAGAACTTTTGTTTGAGCTTTTGGGGATTGTCCAACTTGTATCCACAGAGAATGGGGTTAAAGAAGCAGAGACATCAAGACAGAAAAACCTATTCTAGTTACAGTGTTTGAGCCCTAGATCAAACTACATCTGTAGCATTTAGAGTTTGTCCAAATAATCCAAAGCAAGTTTTCAATACAGAAAGTCTTTGATGCTATTTCTTGGGGTCCTCTTCCTAGGGTATCTTCTTATCCTTGTGGCTCTTTTAAGAGTTCTCCGTGCCTCAGCATATGCTAATTCCTCTACTTGAATACATTTCTCCCCCTATGCTTTTGGGAAAGGCCAAATGACTTGGCTCAAATGACATTTCTTTTGGGAGGCCATCCTTCTCTGGAGCTCCCTTAGTAATTTATACATACTTCCTTAGTAGCATTTATTACACTGTATAATTATTCTATGTCTGTTTCTCCACAAAAGTGTTTTTTGTTTTTTTTTAGCTGAGCCATCCTGTCACCTGTTGGCAGCTCAGCGGCAGCTCAGCTCAGGCTGGGCATCGAACCGCTATTGCTCAGAGCTCAAACACTTGAGCGAGCTCTTAACCAACTAAGCCACTCGGCTGGCCCTTTCACAAAAGTGTTTTTTATGCCTATTTCAAACCTCAGTACTTAACATGCTTGCAAATACATGTTAGGCACTTTCTACACTGTCGATTGATGAAGCTGTCTGATGTCACATCTGTTAGGTGCTCCATTTCCATTTCCTATGGCTTTATCATTCACTGATGGCTATCTGCAAAGGAGGCAAAGGGCTAAGTCACCAGGAATTCCAAGAAAAATGAGTCCTTCACAGGTCTATGACTGGCTGCCTGACCTTCCCTGCCTGAGCTTCTGTTTCCCCAACTATAAAGTGAGAGGACACAAACTACTAACTTCTAAAGTTCCTTATAATTTTCAAATTCTACCTTTATAAAAGACTATCATAAAAGTATCACATTTTTACCAGACTAATCTACACCACTAAAGAAATCTGATATTCACATGAATTAAATTATTATTCTTTCAATTTGCCCATATAAATTTGTGCTTGTTCTAGGCAGGGACAATTTCCAAAGCTGCAGTTAAAAGCTTCTTTTAAACTGTCAATTTGTCGTACTAAACCAAGGCTCCAATTAGTAGTGGCTATTTATTTTCGAGCAGTTGCTCACTGTGTCACAGGCAAAGTTAGCCCTCCCTGTTCTTATGCTACTTAAGTAATAAAGTTTAACGTTAAAAAACATTTTTCTGATTGTAAGCTAAATGTATGTTTCTGAAGAAACAAACACATTATAGACAATATGAACAAAATTAAAATTACAGTAAAACCTTGGATTGCAAGTAACGTGGTTTGCAGAAGCAAGGCGAGCAAACATTTCTAATACATTTTTACGT
The DNA here is from genome assembly GCF_001890085.2 of Hipposideros armiger. Taxonomy (NCBI): domain Eukaryota; kingdom Metazoa; phylum Chordata; class Mammalia; order Chiroptera; family Hipposideridae; genus Hipposideros; species Hipposideros armiger. Next base: position 1,806,845 of record NW_017731659.1, read on the forward strand.
GCTAAATGAGCGATGTCTTACAATATGAGTAAATTGTTTCTGGAATGAATTATGCTCGCAAACCAAGGTATTACGGTACTTGATATCTCAGAGATATCTGCTGTTTTCTAGATAGACAGATACAGATATAGATATCTATATCTAGATATCTCATGTCAGGATAACTTCTATGCCTACATACACATATTGCAACGTAGGTATTTTTACAAAAATGGAATCATTATATATTTACTATACTGTATCCTTCCCTTCTTCCCTCTTTTCTACATTTCATCAGATTTCTTTGCCAATAAATATAGATCTATTTCATCATACTTAGTGGCTAATACTATATTCAAGTTATTTACTCATGTTCCTACTAACTAAAATTTGGGCTTTTAGTTAGTCCCTTTTTCACAATATTGTTATTAATATCTTTACACTTAAATTTTTTGGATGGGTGTCTAATTATTTCCTTCCCACAAAGAGAATTGATAAGTTAAAGGGACTGCACTTGAAATTTATATTTTTTGCTAGCTTTTCTCCAGAAGAGCTGAATCACCTTAAATTCCCAACAGGCATTGAGTTGCTACCACTCTGAGGAGCGAGAATAAGGGCAAATACACTGTAACATCTTTGTTGGCCACGGGTACAGTTCTTTTTTTGTGGACTTAGAATCTTTTTTACTGCCTCTCTGTACATCCATCTGACAGTCGATACATCATATTTTATGAATGGTGGTTTCTAGTTGGTGGGAACTCTAGGTGTTACTCTTTTCTTGTGTTTTCTGACTTTTTCTACAGTGAACACATATTACCTAAATATGTAAAGTATTTCTTAAGTGCTATTTATAGATCATTTTGTTAAAATGAAACTTTGGAAAATTATGCTACAATAAAAAACAAACTGTAATGACAAGCACAGGCTCAGGTCTGAAGAACAATTTTGTAGATTTCCCTTATACATTCATAAAGTTCCTCTCACAGATGTGAGGCCAGGCAAAGCACCTCACAAAAGCAACATCTATTACATTTTTTTGTTCCTTACCTTCCCCTCCTCAGGTTTTTAACGCTTATCTCAAATCTAGTTCACTGCCATGTTCAATGATTGCCCATGGAAGACTTATTTTTGTGACCTTCGTCAGGCTAATACAGTGGAGCAAGATGAGCTTTAGAGGGATGGGATAAGGGAGGCAGAAAAGTCTGCTGCCCCGCTTTGCATGCAACTCTCTCTTCAGGACTGAAGGCTAACCATCATGGCTTTGCACTTTCTTCCAGGTCTAGTGAAGTGCAAGTTCACAACATACCACTTCAGCCTCAACCCTTGAGAAGGACTTACACGGGCTCCTGGCTGTAATGATCAAAACTTTACTACTAATGTAAACAGGCCTTTCACTAGAAACATTTAATTGTATAAGATCAATAAAACACTATTATTATGAACTGTCAGGAATTAAAAGCCAGTCTCAGTTTTGTAGGATATCAAATTATCAAAACTAAAAATAAACAAAATATCCTATCACATGAATTTTTATGGTCTTATAGCCGAAAATTTCACCTTCAATTAGATTTTAACTTCTTATTTTCACAGTTTTTGGAAGATACAATTGTAAATGCCTAAAGTCATGCCTGAAATAATCTAGGTTATTTGAAGAATATTATATAGCTAGAATCTAGATTTGAACATGTGCAGCGTTGCAGCCAATTTCATGAGAACATTCATGTCAAACAATCACCATTTTCCTAACTGATAAGCAAGTTAATTTTTCATTTTCAACATGAATAAGTTCTTATAAAAGTGCTATTAGTCTACATTTTCTGATTTCTATAACCAAGGGCTACACAAATAACATATAAAGTAGACAATTTACAATTTTACAAGGAAAGAGAATGAAACACTGGATCAGGACACAAGAGTCATGGATATGCGGCATTTGAATACTTACAATATTTTTTTGTAAAAAATACAGAAACTATGTAGCTACACAGTTAGGGCTGTTTTGTATGTAACTCAGAAGTGACTCCCATTCCAGCAACAAATACGTACTGAACACAGAATGCTGGTCTAGGAAAGATGTTCACGTCCCAATCCCCAGGACCTCTGAATACATTAGGTTACATGGCAAAGGGTGAAAGGTAACTGATGGAGTTGGGGTGCTATCCAGGTTACCTTAATTAAGATAGAGACTATAACCTGAATTATCCAGGTGAGCCCAATGTAATCACAAACGTCCTTAAAAGTGGATTAGCTATGTTAACTATAGTTTAAAAATAAAAAATTACTTTAAAAAATAAAAGCAGTCAGCTCAGTAACAACAATAAAAGTGGAATGGGGCGGTCAAAGAGACAGGCGTGACTAAGGGAAAAAAAAGTCAGAAACCCAATGTGCAATGTTACTGGCTTTGAAGATGAAATGCAAAGGGATCAAGAGGCAAAGAATGTGGGTGGCCTCCAGAAACTGGAAAAGGCAAGGAAATGAGCTCTCCCCTAGAACTTGCAGGAAGTAGTGCTGCTGTCCCCTTGATTTTAGCCCAGTGAAATATGGGTTGGACTTCTAACCTATAGAACAGAAAGATAATAAACCTGTGTCGTTTTAAGCCACTCAATTTGTGGAGATTTTTAATAGCAATGTAAGCACGCACTAAGCACCAGAAATAATGGTGATTAATAAAACAGGGGAGAGCCTGAAAATTCTTAGATGGGTGCTGTGGACTGAACTGTGTCTTCCCAAAATACATATGTTTGAGCCCTAACCCCCAAGGTCATGGTAATTACAGAATGGGCCTTTGGGAGATAATTTGGCTTAGATGAGGTAATCGGGTTGGGACCCTCATGATGGGATTAGTGACTTCATAAGAGGAAACACCAGAGAGCTTCCTTTCTTTCTCTTTGCCATGTGAGGGCACAGTAAGAATGCAGCTGCCTGCAGCCAGAAAGAGCCTCATCAGAACCTGACCGTGCTGACACTGATCTTGGACTTCCAGCCTTCAGAACTATGAGGAAATTCATGGCATTTTGTTATGGCAGCCCAAGCTAAGTCAGATGTGTTCATCAAATACGGGAAGTGGGACACTGAAATCAGTGCCAGAAATTGAACCTTAATTAACTTAGTATCATTACTCAGGTGATGGCAAATTCAACAGCCAGGAAATTATTTGCTATTCACGCTGGAAATTGCTGCTCTAAGAGACAACTGTATAAAGCCCAACTTGATTACTCATCAAAACATTAGTATCAACTGTGGGGGAGAAAGGAAATTGGCTTGACTAGTTTCTTTTACTGCAACCCCAACAAGTGTGAAATAAGCATTAGTGACAAAGGTTTAATTATTCTATGAAGATAAAACCGAACTGAAGTTTTCCTTTTGTTCATGCTTCTACTTATGGCCACAACACAATTTAATGAAGGGCAGTGGATAGAATAATTGGTTTTTCACTAGAATTGGATTATGAACAAAGGTTTTAAATATTCCAAACACTGCTGAGCATTTTCAAACACTCCGGATGCAGTCCCTTAGGAGGACAATTTGTAGATATCGAAGAAAATTAAATATAATGTATTCTTAGAACCAGGAAATTACATTTGAGAGAATTAATCTTACAGACAGATACACTCAACATACTCATGAGGCATGCAAAGATATATGTATGAACACCATTCACTCATAGCAACATTGTTTACGGTAGTGAAAACCTGCAAACAATCTAAACGTCCCTCACTAGGGAGCTGGCTAAATAAATTACAGAATATCCGTACAACTGAATATTACGCAGTCTTAGGGTAGAAGAGGATAGCTTTTTTATTTTTGACATGGACAGATGTTTAAGTCTTATTAAGTGAATAAAAGTTAGTTGTGAGACAAAATGTTTCCAGCTGTATGTTTAAAACAAATCTACATATGTGTTTACAAGTGTATAGGAACTTTCTGGAAGAATACACAAATAATTCTGTGACTGCTTCCAGGAAGGATGGTGAGTAGTTAATGAAACTTTCACTTTTCATTTTATGAGATACCAGGAAGCTTAAAAAAACTTTTGAACAATGATCATGTATTTTATAATTTTAAGTTCAATTATAAAATTGAAAAAAGATTTAAAAAATTAAAAACTTTTGATTTGTTTTACAAATAAAACTACAGAATCTTGTTGTTGGTAATAATGTTTAGCACTACAGAAAATAGAACAGAGTTTAGAACAGAATCAAAACTGAGCTTGAGTTCACACTCGGCCACTTTGTACCTGCATGGCCTCGGACAAGAAATTTAATAACACACTCAGCCTAACTTTCTTTACTCAATGGTGAGATCAACACCCACATTTCACTGGCTTTGTATGAGGATAAAATGAGGTAATATGAAAACACTTTGTATAGTGTTCAGTGAAATACAGACACTGAATTGTTTTTATTACAATAAAAGTTACATCCTAAATTAGAGTCACTTCCATGTATGACTATATCAAATGCAAACTCTATGAAGACAAGGACTGTATCTCCCTCACTGCTGTATTCCAAGTACCTAAAAAAGAAATCATTCAAATACCTGTTGAATGTGTGAGCTAAGCCTGCCGAATGTAATGATGGGCAACAAAAAGCACTCAGCAAATGCTTGCTCAAGTAAAAACCTCCCTGACTCCATTTGGGCACTTTTGGCAGGTACCACTCCCTTGAGTTTTACTAAAGATTCACCACCCATCTCAACTCCCCACCAAGCAACTCTACACCAAGATGGAAAAGATTGACCATTGGGGTTTGGGTGGGGTGGGGTGGGGTGGGGTGGGATCCCTCTTGCCAGTCACCTGATTTTAATTAAAAAATAACTTAGTGCCTCAGAGGAAAAGTGAAGACTGAAGATCTTAAAAGCAAATATATGCTTTAGCTTATATAAAATTGTCATGACCTTAATATTTTTAATAAATGCTTTTGTACATGTTTACATTAAAGAAATGTCTTAATATTAAGTGAGTTACCTAAATTTATATATTATTCAATTAATTTAATAATGCCACAATCTCAAATATGAGCTCTTTGAGCATATCACAAAAGGGATGTTGGAGAGGTAATATATCCAAATAGCCAACAGAAAAGCAGACTATCTGAGGCATCGTTTTTCCAACTCTGGTTCAGAGATACTGGGTTCTTAGAGAAGTCTCGCATTGCCTAGACCTTTTATTCATAACAGAGGGAAAGGAGGAAGGGGCTCACTGTCCCTCCTACAGACTACCAAAATGATGGCGGCCCTGCAGGATGCTGACACGATATGCAAGTCCTACTATAGGTTACACAGTTAGGCATGTCCTCTCTCTTCCTCTCACTTGCTCAGTGTTTCCTGAGCACACCACACATCAGGCACTGTTTTAGGCCCTGGGGTTATTAAAACAAAGTTGTTGCCTTCATAGAGGTTATGTTCTTGTAGACAGGCAATAAAATCTACATTACAATATAGTATCAGTAATAAATGCAGTGAAGGAAAACAAAGCAGAGTAACAGGACAGAGCGATGGAAGGAGATGTTTTAGATGCTGTTTATAGAAAAGAGGGGGACATGAAAGAGGGGGAGAGCCATGATATCTGCAGAAGAGTGTTTCAGGCAGAGAGGAAGGAGCAAGAACAAGTGAACTTGGTGCTCTGAAGAGCACAGCATACAAGAAGGCAAGAGGTGGCCGGGCCAGAGAGGTGGCCAGGGGCCCGGTCCCAGGCCTTGCAGGGCCTTACAGGCCACGGTGAAAACTCTAGGTTTTATTAAGAGTGATGGGAAACCACTGGAGGTTTTCAGATGCTCCTCGCTTCCTGTCCCCCACAACCACTGGGAGTGACATGACCAGACTCATGGTTTTTAAAAGATCATTTAAGCTGCTCTGGGGAGAATACGCTCCTTGGGGCAAAAAGCAAGGAGAGCACTTTGGAGGCTAGTGCTTAGGTTCAGGAGAGAGATGAAAACAGTCTGGATTAGGGCTGTAGAGCTGGAGGTGGAAAGACACAGCTTGATCCTGGATCTATTTTGGATGTGAAGTTGACAGATTACTGACAGACTGGTTATGAGAGAAAGAGTCGTCAAGGAAGACACCAAGATTTTGGACCAGAGCAATTCAGTAACGGGGTGTGGTGGGTGGGAAATCGGGGGTTCAGTTTAGGACATGATGTCTTTGCGATGTCTACTGGATATGCTGAGTAGGCAGTTGGATATATGAGTCTGGGGTTCAGGGGGAGACAGCAGACATGATTTGGGAGTCCTCAGAAAGCCTATGGTATTTCATGCCTTGGGACTGCATAAGATCATCTGGTGAGCACATGTATAAAGGGAAGAAAAGGGGCACACCAGGATTTAAGATTGAAGAAGAGGAATTCAGCTCGAGAATGAGAAGTCATGACTAGGGATTTAGACGGAAGACTAGGAGTGTATGTCCTGGAAGCCGTGCATGAAAATAGTTTAATAAGGTATGAGGACAAATGCTGGGCTGCTAAGCAGTTAAGACGACTCAGACCTGAGCACTGAATTTGGCAACATGGAACGCCCCGGATATCCTGACAAGAGTCGTGGGGATGAAGGACTGATTGGAGTGGGTTTATAAGAGGCCTACACAGAGAGGGAGGAGAGTCTGTGAACACCAACGACTCTTTTGGGGTGTCTGCCTACAAAAGAGACACTCAGCAGCGGAGTTCGTCTTGCTTCTGCCATCATGGAGTCTGAGATGCAGGTACGGCTCACCCCCTGCCCCCTACATTTCGGAGTGCAAAGCTGTTCTAGTGTTTGGCCTGACGGGCCGGCAAGCCCCCTTCTGCCTCACTGTCGGGTTGCCTTCTGTTCGCTCCCACCAGCGCTTCCACACCGCAGCACCAGCTGAACGCCACGGCCGATCTTCATCCTTCTCCAACAGTGCACCTGCCACTCCTCATTACCTTGCCTCTGTCCTTTCCAATTTTTGTTCTGCTTTTGTTTGTCACCTTTTTCTTGTCTCTTGTTGCTTCTCCATACTTTTGATGTCTGAGCAATAAAGTTGACATTTTAGATATAACATCGGCCACAAAGCGGATGACTTGCCGTGCACACACAACCTGATCACAGTAGATGGGCAAGTGTGAGCCCTGAAATGATGGCTCTTCTCACCTGTGTACAGTGCCGTTTCTGAGGGCCTACGGGCTAATTCACTGATGGGTTCTTCAGAGCTTTAAAGATCTCCTGGAAGCCTGAGGCTTCCTTTCGGCTGGTCTCCAGCTGACGACCACATAATGAGTATTTATTATAAGGCTTCATGCAGACTACGGTCAAGTCCTAAAAGGCGGGAAGTTCTTCTCACATTTCCTTTCCATTCAGCAGATACGATTGCAGCCTGTGTGATCAGCCAGCGTGAGTGGTGCTGGGGCGGCAGAGAAGAGGGCTATCGCCACTCCTTTCATGGAGCACGTAATAGTCTGCAGGGCTTTTACATACGTAAATAGACACGCCATGGGACGGTACATGCTCTCACAAGGGAATACAGGATGCTCTGAAAGCACACAGAAAGAACAGCTTGTTCAAATCTGGGTGTTACAGAAGCCTCCCGGAGAAAGCAGCATTTAAGTTGCGAAGAGCACGAGTTAGCCAGACTGGGACATCTCAAGGGAAGAAAGTGTGCAATGGCCCAGAAGCAAGTGAGAACAGAGCATATCTGGGGACAGTGACAAAAGTTAACTATGGTTAAGTGTGTATATTTTGTGGTGAGAGTGGGGCACTCAAGGATGATCAGAGATAAGGCTCAGAAAAAAGGAAGGGTCAGATCAGAAGACATGTTAAAGAATTTGGACCATATCCTGGAATATATACCAAACTGTTAGAGGTGGTTTTCCTTGGGAAGTGAGAATGGGTAGAGGTGGGAGGACTTCGCTTCATTACTTTAAATACTCCCGTAATGTTTGATATTTATTTTTATAACGCCATGCATTACTTTTGTAATTCAAATTTCCATTACAATTGAATTGCTTTAATTCAAGAGTAATGGTACTGGTATGGGGAGATGTAAGATATAATTAGAAAGTACAATTGAAAGATGTTGGTAAGGAGCAAGGGAGAGGGGAAATTAGACAACTAGGTTTCTGATGTGGGCCAGTGGGTGGATGGTGAATGGTGGTGTCTTTCATTAAATTTGGAAAAACAGCATGACACCGTTGTAGGGGTAAAAACGAGTTTAGATTTGGTCATAGTAAGCTGGAAGTACCAATGCCGATGGAAAAGGACATATCCATGCAAGCTAAGTGGGTTGGTGAAAAGTAAGCAGTCAATACATACTTGTTCAATAAATAATTGGGAAAAGTATTTTAGAGTTTTGATTTATCTCTGTATATCTCCAAGTTCCTATTTCTACTCTACAGCATAAACAAAATCAATAGCTGGGTCATTTATAAGAAGAAACATAATAGTAGGAAATATCTTAAAAGATGGATTGAATAAGAATCACTTTGATGCCGCAGTCTAAGGCAAACTGCAAAGGTTTAGCAGGTGCCGAGCAAGTTCGTGAATAATAACCATGGCTGCTCAGGTCCAAGTGAATCCCGGAAGGGTATAAACAGGAAATAGTGCTCCATGACAACACGCTGGGTTCCGTGTTGAAAAGCACTGAAATAAAGCTGTCAGCTTCATGGTACCATATGGATGATCTCTCCTAGATTAACCAAATTACTTAATAACAGCCCCAAACCAAACCACTCCTTTACTTATGAGCTATTCAAGATCAATAGAGATAGAAGTTTAGCCTGTTTGTCCAACTAAATCGGATGGCTCTTGCTTAGGCCATCACTCCTGAAATAGTCACTCATCAGTCCTTTGTCTAAGGTGCTAGGCTTCAGAGCATCGGCTTTGTCAGAAACCTCATTTGTTCTGAGCAGTTAAAAGGATCTGTGCTCTGAAGACATTTGCCTGATAGGAGGCAAAATGATTAAGCAACCCCTAAATTAATTCACACCTCTTTGGGACCGTCCCCCGTCACCGACCCCCCAATTTGAAGTCACCACAAAACATGTTGCAGAGTTTGCCAATTGGAAAAGAGAAGATATTGACCTCGGTACTCCCATTTTCGCTTTCATTTTTCTTTCTATTCCTTTATGTGTAGGAGTTACCAGAGGGTAAAAAAAGCACTTCAGACTTCCTGATTACCAAGTGCTCATTTCCATGCTACTGCCGATAAATACATTTTTACTTATTGTTACAACTAAATGCCATTCATTAGTTGTGTGACTTTGGGTGACTTTCTCTATGAGTTGTAACGTGTATTCTTAAAGAATTTTTCCAAATCTAAAATTCTATGCTAAGATCGGACGAGGGGGAAACAGTAGGAAAGAAAATAAATGTTATGTCATAAGAGAGTTAACGATGATACTCTATTTAAATGTTTAGATCTCCCCTTACAAAGAGAATATCCAGAGGTAGTGAACCCAGTGCTAGAAGTACATCTTCTTGATTCAGTAAGTCTGCAACTAACAAACTGGTAATGTTTCAAGAGTTCATCTGTTAGCTGGTAATTTAGAACACGAAGCATTAATTTTCCCACAGGAATGATGTGATATAGAGTAGCTATGCTCTTAGGCTAATTCACGAAAGTTTATTTAACCTTCAGTGTAAGTGAATTGCTAGACACTTTTAATAAAAATAGAAAACAGATGTTGCCACACTAGTAATCAAGGAAAAAGACCACCAAAATGAAACAAAAAATGTTTATCTCGAAGCCTAGTCTTCACAACGAAGTCAACCAAAAGATGCATTAGCCTGATGACACACATTGTGGAGCCTCTCAGAGACTGGGTTTTAAGGGCCTGCTCCTTAGGTCCGTGGACTCCAAGGTAAGCACCTCTGCTTAAATCAAGCGAGAGGGTTCTCAGGTAGAGGAACACTTGGGGTTCAGAAGTATGCGAAAGCCCACAGCTGGGAGAAAAACGCAGAGCTGAATAGGATGCGGAGAGGAGGGGCCTCTGCGTAGACATCCCCGGATGGCAGTGGGAAATGAACTCAGTGACTGGAGCATTCTCTTCACATCTGGAGCATTCTCTTCACATACCAGCCCCGGGATTTCCTGGACAACGCTCCTGGGAATTCACTGGCAGCTCAGTAAGCACGGAGCCTAAAAATACAGAAGACTGGCTTCCTCGCTGGAGCAGGGGCTGAGGAAAGGAACAATTTCCTGAGCTGCCATGCCAAGTGCTCAGCACCTGCTACTGCCAGAAGCGGCCCCAGATTTGACTGTGAGGAGGTTGCCTGGGGGAATGTCCGTGTCTTCGCTCTGACTGAATCGTTATTTCAGCTCGTCTACAGATCTGGGGTTTCGAATACATATGCATGTTCACAAGTCTGTAACTTGTGGGTGCCTATCTTTATCATCTGCTAAGGCTAGAAATAGAAAAAGCAAACGAGTGTTCTCTTCTCCTGGGAAGAACTGCTTACTGTACTTACAACTGTTAACTATAAGGATGGAAAAATGTCCCGATTTAAGTCTGCATTTTGGGCAATTGAGATTCTTAATTCATAAATACTTCTCCAGGTTCACTATGGAAACTCTGACCCATTATATCTCATTTAAACAGGTTTAAACAGGTTTGGATTCTGCCTGCATTCAAGTTACTGCCAGAAGGGCAGCATGGGTAATGCATGCACAGCTATCGGAGTGGAACTCAGAAGCTGACCACAGTCTCCAACTCTTACTTTATTTATACTGTGCTGCATTTTCCTCTGATTAAATCCAACTTTCCTTCCCTAGCCTCTTGTTACAATGTAGCCCCCAGCTTTTATTCCTTCTAGTATAAATATTTTTGGTTGCCTGAACTTAAGTAAATGTTATGTAGCAAAATATTGGAAAACTCACTGAAAAGGATCATTTAAAAAGGCATGTGATAAAGAAATCTTGCTTCCCTAACTTTAAGCCTAACGACTTACTGCAGGGGTGACTTTGCAGAGATCCAGAAGATTCTTCTGATTTCTACCTTTCTGAGGCAAGTTACCAACAACCCTTACCTTTCTCCTTAACACATACATATCCAATGTGAAAAAAAAGGAATTGGTTAAAAAACAAAAACCAAATCAGATTCTGCTTTCCCACTGCCATGGTCAGCATATACTACATTTCTACCAGCTTTCACTTTTTAGATGGGCTACTTTCTCAGCTGAGTGGCAGGACACCAAAACGGGAAGGAGAAATCAATGTCGCAGAGTATAAATAGCTGTGGCCAAAAACAATATTGCAGAATAGCCAATAAGAGAAGGGCTCCCCAAAGTGCAGCAGAAGTGACTTAATTCCACTTCTCCCTTCATGAGGGCCGCAGGGAAAACCACCATCAAGAAACAAAAGAAGGGCAGAAGCAACTAGGGCTCATAGAATATTTCCAATCTTCTGTTAGAGATTAACTTGCAGTGTTTCCTAGGGTTTCTGAAACACATATACTTTAAATCACCGCCAGTAAGGCCACTGAAATGGCAATTTTTTTTCCTGATATAAATTAGGTATAGAGAAAATGTGACCCAATCGGAAAGTCGGTCTTTTCTCAAGATATACCAACGCTGATTTTTACATAGTTTGTTTAACTCACTCATTATACTTGAGATAAAATTTGCATCACCTGGCAAATCTAAATGTGAACCTCACTTTAAACAAAGTGAGGCTCCCATTTGTTATCACCGTCCATCACACACAACCCTAAGGTCCAGCAATTTCACAAAATGGTTAATACATTTGAGATCGGTGGGCTAAACTGCATGGGGTACACACTCCGCTTTCTAAATGTTTGCCGATTGCTCTCAAGTGCTGACAATCATTAAGCTTCCCAAGTTTCTGTAGCCGACACACATGTACTCTTTAGGCATCAGCATTCACACAACGTAGGCAATCGCAAAGTTATGTAAGAAAAGCAGTCTCTCGTCTGAGGAATTCGTTCAGGCACACAAGAATCCGGGAAATCGCATCTCCTCCTTGCGGGGTTGGGTCACAGGAACTAGGTAAAGAAACAATGCAAAGTACACTGGGAAACGAGGGCAGTTACAGCTGAAGAGATGCTGGCAACGCCACCAGAGGCATCTTCAAACAATTCCTTCGGAAGGAGCATGGGTTGCGTCTAATGAGCCCCTGCTGACCTGGGTAACGGTACAAGCTGAAGCCACCACAGCCTGACACCAATTCCAGCATGTGGGAGAGGAGCCTGGGGGAAGTGGCATTAAATGACCCACGGGCTAGGATGCCGACGCTGTCACCACTCTGGGACTCGCGCACACCCCGGCGCTGCCACCTGCTTTCCACTTCCTCGGGGACAGCTGGTGACGCGTGGGCCCGTGGGTCCCCAGAGGCAGGATAAATAACGAATCTGTGGTTCTAAAGCCCGAGCACGAAAAAATGTCCCTAGGGCCCGATCCCCCCC
>NW_017731659.1:1819235-1858079 GCF_001890085.2 Hipposideros armiger
AGCCCGGCGACTGACTCTCCCACGCGGCGCGCGGCTCCAAGGGTGGAAGCCTGAGACCCTGCAGGCGGCCTAGGCGAGGGCCGGGGTCACCCGGGCCGGGGCGCAGGGACCGTGGGAAGGTAGCCGGGGGCGGGGCCGCGCGCAGCCAAACAGCCAGGGGTCGGGCCGGGGAATCCCTCTAAGGCGAGGGCGGGCGCGGGCGGAGAGGGGCGCCCTGGCCACTACCTGCTGCTGGATCTTCCCGTCCTCCGTGACGACCCAGTGGGTGGTGGCGAAGGCCCCTCGAGCCGCCATACTGAGCAAGGCGGACAGGCTGAGGAGCCAGCCTGGGCCAGAGCAGGGCGGCAGCTCGCACCGGCCGCGGACTCCGATTGCAGCGGCCATCTTGCCCCCCCGTCCGGGCCGCTTACACCGGAAGCGGAAGCGGGCCCCCGCAGCCTGCCATCTTGGGGAGGTCGGCGCTGGAGGAGGAGGAGCCGAAGGGACGCTGCCAGCTGACGACCGGCTTCCTCAATCTCGGTTTTGGCGGCCGGGAAGCGCGGTCTCCGGCGGCTGGCCCAGCGTGGTGTCAGGTCGGAGACCGCTTATTTGTTATTGTTTGTGTGTGTGTGTGTGTGCGCGCGTGCGTGTGTGTGTGTGCGCGTGCGTGTGTGTGTGTGCGCGCGCGCAGATCTCGGAGCGTGGGAACCGGAGGGAGATGAAAGTGTTCTAGGTGGAGCCTACGCCAAAATGAGAGGACGCAGAACATATTACATGTATATACATAGATATATATATGTACATATGTATATATACATATATATATATATATATACACACACACATATATATATTTACTAAAGGCTTAGCTTTTACGTTATTTTTATTTCTGGTTGTGTAAAATAGTTGGGAAATAAAAGATATGTTTTCGAAACACCGAAGGGAAGAGATGTGGTATCTTTTATTCGTAAAGCCTCGCTGTAGCGAAAGCTTAAGAATCTGGACGGTTTAGTCGAAGGCAGCGCGCTGTCCAGGAGAAATACAGTGGGAGCCAGGAGCCACATATCGAATTTAAAAGAATAGTGAAATAACACTTTTAAACCCATTATATACAAAATATTAGTTCTATATGAAATCCATACAAGTGTGTAAGTTATTATTTTTTTTGACTGAGACTTCGAAATCAGTATTTCACATTTACAGCTCATCTAAATTCAAACTGTCCAGATGTCAGGGACTTAATGGCCCCATGTGGCTAGTCGCTATCATTGGGCAGCATAGGTCCAGGCTGGAGGCCTAGGTCTGGAGACCAGCAGCATTGGCATCATGTGGGAGCTTATTAGAAAAGCACATTCTTAGCTCTTCTCTCCTCCCCACCCCCATCAGATTCCACCTGTTAACTGGAGTCCCAAATGACTGGTTATGTGTATTCCAGTTTGAGAAGCACTTCCTATTAGTAAACCAACACGCAGGTCAAGTGACTAGCCTGACCTCTAGCTTCCTGTTAGATGTGTCATTTTAGGTATTGCGCGGCTGCCTTCTAGCGTTGTGTGTCATCTGTATTTAGGTTCATTATACTTCTGGTTTTCTTTTTGAGAAAAGGAGGGTGAGAATTTTACCCTACACTGGTGTATTGCAGGAAAAAAATTGCCAAGTGTTTAAACACCAATTCATGCTATGGAAGCAATGCCTCAGCATTGGGTTTTTGTTCCGACAGCAGCTTTTCTTGAGGACTGAAGTAATGAACATTCATTTTATTAAAGATGTACGGCTTCTCTGCTTTTGCCTACGACTGTGCTAGACACTGGGTATGGAAATCCAACCACCGATCAGTGTGCGATCAAGTAGGGTATTCGTAGGATAGCAACTGAAAAGTAGGATAATAGGGGTGTTCTACGGGCTCATGTGTAGAGGGGAGAGCAACCATGTGAAAAGCTTGGAGCAAAGGTGCTGATTCAGGCAGAATAGTCAATAAGAGTGAAAAGGTGAAATTGATGGCAGGTTGTAAGGGTTTCTTACATGTCATACCAAGGAGTTTAAATGAAGGCAGTAGAAATGTTCCAAAGTTTTGAAATAGAGAAATGGCAAGTGATGGAGTCCCTTTGTTCTCAGCATCTTATTTTAAAGCACAGAAGTCAACTGTCTTACCTGTGTATAAAGCTGCTCAGTAATGGCAGTCATTATCATCTAACATTTGTTGAGTGTTTGTTCATTTTAGGCACTGTACATGCATAGTTCTTATTGTTTGCTAATTCACCAGTTGTAGGCTGGTTAAGTAATTTGGCCAAGACCATATAGCTAATAAGCAGCAGAACTCAGACTTGGACTCAGATATACCTGGCTCTAGAGCCTGAGTCTGGATGAAGGATGAGGAGGAGTTTGAGAGAAGCCCCAACATCACATATTTTGGCCATCAGCAGTTTCTCTGACACAAGTTAACCTGTAAAGGGGTAGAACCGTAGCTTCTGTAACTTTAATCTAACACCCACCTCTGTTTTCCCTAAATGACAACACTTGTCCTTTGGGATCCTGTATTTTCTATTGTTGTGTAACAAATTACTGCAAATTTAGCAGCTTAACACACTTTTCTCAGTTTCTGTGGGTCAAGCATCTGGCATGGTGTGGCTAGGTTCTCTGCTTGGTAACTTACATGCCTGATATAAAGGCTGCAATCCCATCTGAGGCTTGGGGGTCTCTTCCAAGCTCTCTCAAGTTCTTGGCTGAATTTAGATCTTTGCCATTGGAGGAATGAAGTCCCAGCTTTTTTGGTAGCTGCTGACTGTCGCCATTCTCAACTCCAAGACTATCCACCATTCCTTTTCACGTGGCCCTCTCAATATGACATCTGTTCCTTCAAGGCATGCAGGAAAACCTCTACTGCTTGAATATCTTGACTTCCTCCATCTCTGATCTCTAGGCCCAGATTTAAAGGGCTCATGTGATTAGATAAGACCCGCCTGGATAATCTTTTCATTAAACCCAGATCAACTGATTAGTAATCTTAATGACATCTGCAAAAATTCATTTTGCCACATAATATGATAAATCACAGGAATTATTCATGTGTTCTCCCCACATTCAAGAGAGGAGATTTTATGAGGGCAAGGATCATTGGGGGTCTTCTCAGAATGCTGCCTGCACAGGTCCTGACTGCCAAATTCTGCTCCTCTAGTCTTTTACTGAACTGTTTTAAGCAGCACACAGTAACACTTAAATTAAAAGTGCTTTTGCTCATTCTTTTCCCTGCCTGAAATCCTTTTCCTTGCTCTCCCTTTTCAAATCTATTATTTAAAGTACATTTCAAATCCCAGATTGTAAAAAAGTCTGTCAACTTATGTTTGCCTCCCCTGATTTCTGTAACATTAATATGACAATACCACGTTCCTTTGTGATAGTACTTTGTAAATTTTTTTTTTTAAAGAATTTATTGGGGAATTGGAACAGTGCTGGGGAATTGGGGAAGGGGAACAGCCAAGTTGTTGTTTTTCAATCTTAGTTGTGGGGGGCGCAGCTAGCTCAGCTCCAAGTCCAGTCGCCATCTGGCCGCCTGGCGGCTGCTCGTGGCCACTCTCTGCTCAAGGTGCTGTGTTCAATCTTAGTTACGGGTGAGTGTAGTCCAGCATCCCATGTGGGGAGTCGAACCATTAGCCTTGTTGTTAGGAGCACGTGCTCTCACCAGCTGAGCCATCCTCAGCAGCTCAGCTCGGGCGCAGCTCACTGGCCCATGTGGGAATCGAACCAGCGATGCTGTTGCTCAGAGCTCGCGCTTTTAACCAACTGAGCCACTCGGCCGGCCCACTTTGTAAATTTTGATCAGCTAAACTCTTGAGTAATTCTTTGTTCAATTAGTTAGACTGTTAGCATTTGAGGGCAGGAAGCATTTCACATACAAATATATTTTTATCTTCCATAAAGCTTCCATACTTAAGTGGTTAATTTGCTGACTTAGTTCTTTAGCCTTCCCAAAAGGTAGCTTTCCCATTTTATGTGACTGAAACAATAAAAAATTTTAACCTAAATAAAATTGTTGCTACTTGTTTACTACATCCAGATAGATCACTTATACTCTTTTTTTAAGACTTGGTATTTCTTTTTTCATTTTCATTTACTTTTTTAGATGCTTGGGTCAAACCTATAGAAATATAAGATGGTAGTTGACAACATTTCTGATTTTTCTAAATTGTGATTCAGTTTCCAGTTGAACAAATGATAGGAAAACCCAGAACTACATATAATTTGGTCTTTCAACATAAAGTATTTAAGCAAATAGATCCTTTGTTTACTCATTATAAATTACAGAATTTTTGAAGCTAGGAATTGGGACAGTGATAAAATGATCTTACTGGTCTTATTTTCTCCCTTGGGCCGTTTTATCTGAAAGTTACAAAATGTCTCTATACTGTTTATTCCTTAGAGAAAATACTTAAGATATAAATATCCGGAGAGAGTTAACCCTGATTTGAGAGAGTTAACCCTGATTTAGATTTTGTTGATTATCTTTTGCTTCACAGTCAATGAACTTAAGTCTTAATGGCTTAAATTTTAAGTTTTAAGACATGATTGTTTTTCATAGTTTGTTGTTGGCTGGAGTCAGCTGGGTGGTTCTTCTCTTCCTGCTGTTGGCTGGGGTCACTCAGAAAGCTGCATTCAGCTGGGACCTCAGGCTGGGGCTGGAATGTCTTAAAATGGCTTCACTCACATGTATAGTGCTTTAGCTGGGGTGGCTGAAATGGCTAGGAGTGGCTGGGCCTCTCTCTGTGTCAGGGTGGTTAACCGGTGGTGGCTCAGGGCTCAAGTAGAAGCTTCCAGGCTCCTGGGGGCCAGGCCCAGAACTGGTAAGATTTCACTTCTGCATTCTATTGGTCAAAGAAAGTAACAAGGCTAGCCCAGATTCAAGGGGAAACCGAACCAGACTCATCTGGAGAAGTGAAGCAGCATGTTCGAGCAGGAATGGAAGGAATTATTGGCAACCTACTACACATAGCTAGTTTCTTTAGAGCAGTTTTAAATTGATGGGGGTTGAGAAGGGGTGTAGGGAGGGAGGCTGGTTATTGCAGGAAGTCAGTTGTACAGGTGTCTCTCCAACAGCCATATCAAAGTGAAGAGCATTCTCAAAGGGGAGGCAGATGATACATAATACATAGCAATTCCACTTAGAAATAGTTTGCCTGATCGACCAGGCAGTCTGAAGTGTGAGGACTACTGTGGATGAAACCAAGGGTTCCATCAGCCCAGGATTCTAACTCAGTGACACCAGGGCTGCTCTGAGGATAGCTTGATGGTCAGCCTCCAAAGAGTTTTCCAGATACACATACCGGCCATTAATTTATCCAAATCCTTGGAGCTGTTAATACATTTGGGGACAGTTTCTATTCATTCCATAAGTAGCTAAAGGTTATAACCTCCCTCCCACCAGGTTTTACTCCTTTACATACATCCAAGTTTCAATATCCTGATTTTGTGATTAAACCCAAGTTTATTCTATTCAAACCTTTCTTGAATTTGTACTTTTTGATGTCCATCATTTATAGCATGCTAAATTTTAGTTTTTCCTCGTAGGAATACCGCTCCATCTTTTATTTGCTTTTCTCTGTTCCTTTTTTACTTAGTATTTCTTGAGGAATAGACGAACTATATTTAGTATTCTGTCTAGGCTTTGTCTCAGATCTTATTTCTAATATCAACTCTTTATGATCAGAATTTTACTGGATTGATTTATGGTTACATTAGTTTTAGGGAATGTGCAACCTCTAGGAACAAATCTACAATTGCTTAGGTTTTTGATAAATTAGACTTCATTAGTTTCCATTACATTTGCTAGAATTAAATCTCACTTGCTGTTTTCTACGCTCCCAGAACTGATTTGAGTTCCTCCTATAGTTTCTAAAATGGGGGGAGGATAGTGAGCTGAGGGAGCACACAGGTGGATGGTCAGATCTAGTCTGACCTGAAGGATGAATCAGTTAGATAAGGGAGGAGTCGGGGTTGCTTGGAACAATGATTTTTCCAGACAGAGGAAACATGCTTCAATATCAGAAGGAACATGGTGCCCTTTGAGTTACTGAAAGTGGTTCACTGTCATAGATGGATTTAGAAGTTCTCGGGTCGAGGTTAGGAAACTACGAGCTTTGAGATAGCCCATTCTTTAGCAGTCTGGCATTCTTCAAGCAAAGAGTTCTGCAGGTTTTGTCGCCTCGATCTCAAATGCTTTTCCATGAAATCTTCACTAGGTTGCTCCAAATAATCATCCAGGTCTCAGCGCAGATGAATTCTGAGGCTGTTTGTAACTGTTCTTTCTATGCTAGCTCTCGCACACATTTATCACATTAGAAGGCTTGTGTCCTCATAACACTACTCTCTGAAGTCAGCTTATCAGGCTCTGCAGAATAGAATGAAAACCCCATGAGTTTGCCTGTCTTGTTCACCACTACATCCCGAACCCCAATCACTGCCTTTATTTATTGGAAGCTGTGTACCATGCACTGTTTTAGAGCAGTTACCAGTGAGCAACATGCAAAAATCCTTACCTTTGTGGCATTTTAGCCACATTACATTCCACCAGGGGAGACAGTAAACATATAAGCAAATTATATAGTATAAGTTGGCAAATGTGCCAGAGAACATATGGATGGGTAAAAAGGGGCATTGCAGTATTAAATAGGATTTCTTGAGGTGATCTTTGAGGGTTTGAAGTTGGAGTTAGGCAAGCAGATATAAGGGAACGAGTGGCTGGAGGTAATGGCTAGTGCAGATTCTAAGGCAGGAGTGTGTTTTTGCCTGCATGAAGTCAGCTGACTCGGGCAGCGTGATGGAGGGGAAGAGTAGCAGCTGAGGTAAAAAATTAAAAGCCATGGAAGGGCCGTCCGAGCGGCGCGTTGATTAAGAGCTGGCTTGGGACGCCAGAGGGCCCCGGTTCGGATCCCACATATGAGGGCCAGTGACACTGCCCTCCACAGCTAAGACGCTGAACAACAGCTCAACCTGGAGCTGGGCTGCCGAGTCACCGGTGATGAAGTAGGCTGTAGCCCCTGCTGCAGTGGGTTGCCATGGGCTACCGTGTGTAGCCAGCAGCCAGCATGAGTGGCCGTCCAGAAGCCAGCGACTGATCTGCTTCGCCTGGGAAGAGCGCAATGATGGTGCCAACTTGGGCCAGTGAAGCAACGTCCTCCACAACTAGACTGAACAACAAAAGGACAGCAACTTGTCTGTTCCCCTTCCCTCAATTTCCCAGCACTGTTCTCATCTCCCAATTCCCCAATAAAAATCTTAAAAAAAGAAAAGCCATGGCAATGTGTTTGCTCTTTATTCTGAACCGAGAAGCCACTGAATAACTTCAGGTAGAACAGTGATGTCTCTGCTGCTGTGTTTAGAACAGGCTGTAGACAGTCAAGTGTAATAGCAGGGACATCAATTAGGAAGCTGCTGTGAAACTCCAGACAAGAAATAACGGACATAGAAATTTGGCAGTCCTTAGCACAGAGATGGTGTTAAAGCCACAGGATGTGGTCACCAAGGGAACTTAGTTATCTTGTTCTGATCCATTTAAACTTTGGCCTTAGAATACTCCTAACCATCTTTGGTGCTACATCACAAAGACTTTAATAAAGGCTGTAGTCAAATTAAGAAGTTCCAACCTGCTTTGCATATTAACTTGAGGATGGAAATTATTTCTTTCATAATGATTTGGCAAGTATCTCATGATTTGCTCTGATAAAAAGAACCAAATCCTTTTTTCAGAGGCGTGTATTAGCTTCTAAAACTAAATCCCAAGGATGAAAATTAAAGATAATTTGCAAGACTGAACTCCCTGAAGGCACAGCAGTAGCGCGTCCATCTTTGTATTTTTATCGTCTAACACACTGCTTGACACATGAGAAGAGGCCAATAAATGCTTAATGAATATCCAAGAATCTGAAGTTATCATAATTATAACACATCAAGACACAAAACAAAATTACAAAAGGAAATTTATTTCAAAAGCATAAGGGAACATTTACTTTTGAACAAGGTGATAAACAGGTGTCTTGCAAAAAAAAAAAATCATGGCATGAAGTTTTTCATTCAGATTTCTGAAGCAGAAATAACCTAAGTTGTGCACTGTTGCCTTAGGAAAGGGAGGGGAACAATGAGGTGGTAAAGGGAGAAACACAGTCAACTCAGTATCAAAGTCGAGAAAGGCAAGTCACTTCTCAACTTTGAGTTTACAAATATTCTTAAAAAAAGAAAAAGGAAAAGTTACACTTAATGTTCAAATTTATATAACTGTAGTCCCAATATAGTTTCTGTACTTGAAATGGCTTTGGGTCACTGATTGACCTGCCTCTGAGGCCCAGACTACCTGGTCACAGTTTTCAAATGGCAATTCCATGTTCCTATGTCTGTTCCGATTCCAAGGGAGCTTAGGTTCAGCTCAGTCTTCTGGAATGTTTACATTATTGCCAGCACTCCATAGTCAAGCTGACCCAACTTTTTTTGCTCACTGGTATCATTCTAGTATTTAAACATGTGCAGTAATTCTAACAAAGGGGTTTTACTTTTTCCCCAATGTAGAGGTAACAGTAATGAAGACACCTGCGTTGGAATCACAAACTATTCCTCAAAATATTCGTCAAACTACTAGAAAATGTCATCCAGGCATTGGATTCGAACAGCAAACTTGGGGAGGGAAGATTAACTGTGGAACAAAAATATATGAAACATTCAAATGTAGAGCAAAGGTCCTATGCTACTAAAAATGCCCATGACATTAAACACTCCACAAACCCCCCATCTGTTGTTTTCACCTAAAGATTCTATTGGCTAACTTATACAATAATTTTGATTAATAACCTGAGAAGTTAAAATCTTCAAAGTGGCAAAAGCAAACTGAGGAGCATCCCTTATTATTGGTACACCATGTTATCAAGTCACTTTTCCTGGGCTGCCCTGGTTATTAAATCCCCCAATTCTAAATTATTCTATGTCATCCTGTAGAAACCTATATGTACATCAGATTCAATATTTTGGCTGTATTTCTCCAACCAGAATCTCCAAACTTATCTTTGAAAAATGCAGCCTTTGTTTATTTTTACTTTTAAATAACAATAATCATGTTAAGTGCAACTGACTCAAAATCCCTCACTACTGGGAGGAAAACACAGATAACAATAATGGATTCAGCCTCAAAAGGGTGATCACCATGTCAAAGATTACCCATTCCTGGAATTTAAAAAAGTGATTTATGTTGTGTAGTCAAGTTTCACAGCATGCATATATACACACACACACGCACTCATATGCTTATGCATGTATGTATATTATACATACACATTTCTATTCAAATAGTTAAGAGCCCATATTCAAAAGTTTTATCACAACATATGGAGAAGAGTTAATTAAGAGTGGACAGCAACTTGCTTTCTCCTAAAAATGTAATGTCATTTGTACATTTTAAGAAAGCTGGTAAGTGTTTTGCTCTTATGATACTAGGTAGGAACCACTACCTACCAGCTTTATTAAAAAACAATGAAGATAAAATGTTAAGATTGACCATTACTCTTCTCCATATATTGGGCAAAAGTAAAAACATAAGACAGAGGGGGTAAAAAGTAACCTTTCAAAACTGATGATCTTTGCCAGTTATCAGTAATGGACTGAATTTCATTATATTTTAGACTTGAACAGCTTTCAGTAACAAACTATTAAGATGCTTAAAAGTAAAAGATTCACAAAATGAACTCTCAATAATGATGATATTGCAAAAACAACAAGTCAAGACTGCGCACAGAGCATCCAAAAATATCGCTGTGGTTTTACCTTGGACACGACCATGGTCTGTTACAAAAGTAGATCATACATACAAAGGTATAAAGAACATTAAGTTTTTAGCTGAAGGCAGCAGTCCTTTTAAAGGGACATCCCCGGCAATCCAATGAGTAGTAGAATTTAAGTATATTAAGCTCGTGACAATGCTGACGAATGCGATGTCTTGTTCAGTAGAGTCGTCCCCGACTACGACTTCCTCGCGCTCCCCAACCTCGGCCACCTCTACTTCCCCTGAAGGCTCCTCTCTGCTCTACGAAAAAGCGAACCAGGGTTTAGGTCTTTCTCAGGACTTCACAATACAGCAAACACAGAAGAAATGTAGCATGTAGCTCTGAATGTAGCACTGGGCTCTGCAAAAGCAGCACTGGTATTCTGCTACACCCTCTATAAACTCAACCTGCACATAAAACCAGTATACTCGTTATGTACCAAAGCGCACACGGCAAGGTGCCAAACACAGTCGTACTAGGTACTAAGTTAATGTATCCCATTAACAAAGATGTTTCAAGTGACAGACTTATAACTACATTGCTTAGTTCTTTATTTTGGTGCCTATCACTACCAAAGATAATGAAACTATCAAAATTTCTATTCTTAATATGGAATTAACAAAAACGCCAATGACCTTCAAATGTTGGTGCCATAAATGCAAATATCTTAAGCTGTCAATGATAAATTTTGAAAAATCAGGCGAGACTGAAAATTTTCCTTTCAATTGCAATGGACAATTTGTTTTGGTCATATTTCAAGAACCTGGACTCACAAAATGTAAATATAAAAACTGACAGCTTTTTCTCACTGCTTTATCAGGTGCGTGAGCTGCTCAGGGGTGCTGCCGAAAAGGTGATACATATACATTTGGTGTCTGGGTTTCTGATGTAAGCATATCTTTTGCTGAAAAATCGAGTCACTTGTGTCATACTGTAAATTCAGTCTTTGATTCATTGGTTAGTCTCTTTTATAGCTCCAGAGAAATACTCCTCAAAGGAGGCCTTCCAGTGAAGAAAACTGAAGTTTATCAGCAAAGCTGGACTTTTCATATATATGAATGAATTAAGAGTCTTAAACTTCTAATTCCAAAGATCAAATCGCCACTGAACTTTCCAACTTCCTCATTGCAGCAATCTTGTTAGGAGCCATAAAAAGAACCTGGTGTTGCTATCAATCCATAATGTTGGACACTTGGAAAATTCCTATTAAGTCACTACTGTAATCCATTTTTTTGCCATTGTGGCTAGAAACATGGTTACCTTATCTGGATGATGTTTTGATGTTTTTTACCCCCTCCAGAAACTCTGGAGTTAGAAAACTAACTAGATCTTTCCCCACCTTAGCCAATATGTGTAATTGAATGGGATCTGATTTAAAGTCACCTCTCAGGTCATAACACGTTTTTCTAAGCTGATCAGTAAGCAAAGCAGTTAAATGAAACCTTCATGCTTAACATCCTAGTGAACACATTCAGAAAATCCAAGGTGGTCTGAGGGCAGCTGCTCCCAATGATAGATGCTGTGACCTCGGGGGCATTCAGGTCGTGTCCCCACCTTTATGTAGGATACAACTGCATTTTTTACTGTTTATGACTTGGCCTCATCTATTGCACATGTCTGCACATTTCCCTCCTACTGTACTCATTATAAAACTCTAATTTCTCAATAAATTTAATAGCAACACACTCAACAAATTAACATCTTCATAGATATTAGCTATGAGTTAACAGGCTACTAAAAGCCACCCTTTCAACTGTTCAATCAATTTTAGTATAAATAACTGGGTTACCCTCAAATGTTCAGCTACATCTAATGAGTGTATTAATATGCTGTATGGATTGCACTCTGGGCAGCGGGAGAGACCACAATGGGACACATCTTCCTTGCCCGGTAATGCTTTACCATCTGACTCCATTTCTATGACCTCTTTGAAGTAGTACAGAAGATGGAGGACAAGCAGAAGGGTGACCAAGTCCATGAAGGATAATTAATATCACATCTGCCGGAAGCTACAGCTCCATCCCTGAGGGAGAATGCAGTGTCTTGCCTTGAAGCCAGAAAAGGGAAAACCAGGAATGAATGGTTCATGTCAACTTCCTTTCTTTTTTGTTCTGTTGGCTCCTCTGAATACAAGAGGCATATTTTTGTTTTTTAAGTTCTTAGCATTGCACGCTCAATTCATTGAGCCCATAAGGGTGTCAGAGAGGGATGAGATGAGTTGTTTTCCCCAACAGCTCTAGTCCCCCACAGCAACTCAGAAAAATCACATGAAAGAGCTATGATACTATATATAATTGATAATGAAAATCAAGTACAACACAATTTCTGCTTAATCTCTTATATTGCTTGTTCCCAAACGGAAACGCTCACCATAATTAAAGTTGCCCAAATTGCTGCTATACTTCCCACTAGGAGGATTATAAATCTGCCTGGCATCTCTTTTTGGTCCTGCTGGAGATTTCTTCGGTGGTGAACCGGAAGTTGTATCTTCATTGGCCCTCTTTTGCCTATAAAAGTAGGAAAAACAGCAATAAAAAAATTCTGTTAGACCAGAAGCTGTCAGTACACTTGTATTGTAATTTAGCATATCAGTTATGAAAGACATCCTAAAGGTGACAGTCACACCTGAAAAAAGGAAGTAACATTTTGATGTCATCAAATTAACTGCCTCAGTTATGCAGACATCGTCAGAGGGCATTTGCAGGGCTTTAAAATAATCTCGAGTATGTAGCTTCCAAGACTACATGCAAGTGACAACTCCTGTAAAACTTGTCAGAAAGCCTAGTTATGTCACAGGAGTCTAAACAAGCCTGAAAATTCCCAGGTTGTATTCCACCAGTTTATCCTTTTTATAAATTACTCGAGTTAGACTTTATATTTTAAGTCGTGCTTCTAATAGTCATATTTTAACATCTTAAGAATCATTTAACTAATGTATCTTTTGTACAGTAAATATAACTTCTGAATTCAGATTTTCATATTTATAAATCATGAATAGTATACTTCAATCTCTTATAAATATATTTCTTACCCTATTTCAACCTTCTGTACAGGTTTCCAGGATAATGTTACTGTGCTCTTATAAGACGGAGGAATGTGGAAGAGATCCTGAAAAGACAAAATTAGACAAGATTTCTATGTATTTGGTGGTGTGGGGAGTAGTGGTGAGGGTAAAAAACACCTTAAAGATTAACAGAAAGGAAGCTTTCCTATAGTGCAGAAAGCTCTCAATGTGTTCCACAGGACTGTCCATTCTTAGTGTAAACAAAGCAGGATTTTATTGGCTATCTGAAAGGACTCAATAGCACTACAACCACCACTACTTAAGTCAGTCAAATTTCTGAGTGCAGATATAGCTGCTCTAATTAATGCTTTGGGGCCAGATGAAATCTGCATGCCTCCCTTTGCTTGCAGTATCTTCTGCAGTAACTTTTATATAAAACAATGTATGATTTTGTAACAGCTATAGAAATGTCAGGTGGTATAGTAAAAAGCATTAAGCTTTAAAAGACCAAACATCTGGAAAGCAGTGGCATCTTAAATAGTAACATTACAGACCTAAAAATGCATGGATAACCTCTTACACTAACTTCCAGCTAGCTGGGAGAACTGGGTAAGAAAGGAAGACTTACCTTGATTAAAACATTGATATTATTTGTTATTTTCAATGCAACAACTTTAATCTTGTTCTACAAAAGGTAAACAAAAATTAAATTGAAATGCCAGTAACTTTTATGATGCATATTTCATTACCATATAGAGCTAGAGTCATTATACTTCTCTTTCAGAATCATTTCTGCTTATTCCTATTCTTTGACTCTAGTGTAGAGATGGCAAAGAAGCAAATAATCTTTATGTTCCCTTGACAGGTTAGAACATGAAAGTGTTATTTACAATTTGCCCGAAAAATGAATAAGGGACAGGTTATATGCACATAGTTGTTGTTTTAGAAATAATCCGTTTAAGTTACAGAAAGACATGATGAAAACTTAAAATATTTCATTAGGACTGGGATGAGATTTTTCAAAATAGGTGAGATCAGGGAACCAAAAATCCCAACACAAACATACACATAGCTTGGTATATAATGGGCAATTAAATCTTTTTTTCTAATGTCAAGGATTCAAAAATTTTTTTTGGGATTCAAAAAGCTTAAATTAAAAATATGACAACCATCAATCAAATATTTAAACCACATGTGTTGCTAACGAGATCCTAGTGAAAGATTGGTACGTATCTAAGTTTGGTAACACTGTTTACAAACATTGGAAAATTCAAGATATTTCAACAATAAAAATATAACTTAGCAAATAACTAAATATATAATCTAACATTGTATTATATCTTCAATATAGACTTGAAGCACTAGTTTAAATAAAGTTGAATGTTACATTTCAATGTATGAATTGTCTGAATTTACATAACTGATGGCTCTTATAAAAATTTCCATGTAAGATGTGACCCATGATTCTCACCTCTTCTGTTTTTAAGGCCTCGCCTGTTTTACCCTGGAGAGCCAAGCGAAGTTGTCTGATATAAACCTGTAGGCCCCGGGCGAAGTACTGCAGCCTAAATGAAGAAGTATTTGTTAATTAGCAGCACATCATCAGTTCAACTCTGTTCTTCTACTTCAACTTTGACTTAGACAAGTCAATCTGTTTTTATCTGCTAACAAAAGATAGTGTTTGACTTGTTTGCACCTCAAGGTCCAGTTAAAAATAAACAGTATGAGGAATAACAGTTAAGTTCACGAACTCATCCTAGAAAATGTGCTACATCCCTCACTGCTGAATATCACTATGGTCACCTTTGAAGTACTCCCCTTGGGAAGCTATGCACCGACACCAGCGCCTAGTGCACCCTTCAAAGCAAATTTGGAACTCTTTTTCTGGAATTGCCAACAGAGCTGTCGTCGTATTAACCTTGATGTCCTGAATGTCATCAAAATGTCTTCCTTTCAATATTTCCTTTATCTTCAGGTAAAGAAAGAGGTCATTGGGGGCCAGATCCGGTGAGTAGGAAGGGTGTTCCAATACAGTTACTTGTTTACTGGCTAAAAACTCCCTCACAGACAGTGCTGTGTGAGTTGGTGCATTGTCGTGATGCAAGAGCCCTGAATTGCTGGTGAAAAGTTCAGGTCATCTAACTTTTTCATGCAGCCTTTTCAGCACTTCCAAATAGTAAACTTGCTTAACTGTTTGTCCAGTTGGTACAAATTCATAATGAATAATCTCTCTGATATCAAAAAAGGTTAGCAACATCGCTGTAACACGTTCACGAACTTAAATAGACCTCTGTTGCAGATTTGAGAATTTACTATAAACTCATATAAATCTCAAAGGGTCCCGAGTAATCTCTTTAAGTTTGTTCCCAGGTTACTACGTGAACAATAGGTGGTACCATAACTCCATCCTGCTGACTGCTAGGCACTCTTCTTAACAACAGGCATCGTTCATTTTTTTTCATTTTTACAGTAATTTCTTAACTTGCTGCTTCTGCTCAAATGTTTTACCAATCATTAAACCTCTGCCCACCAAAGAGTAGACTAGGACAGTAACAGCTGACAGTGGCCAAGCATTTCAAACTTTAAGATGTGACTCTATTAATGAAATGATTCAATACTAAGTGTCTTTGTGAAAATGACTTATGATTTTTCCAGTGCTGCCCCTCAGTTACACTCTAAGATACTAATAACAATAGCAGCTACAGTTTGCTGAGTACCCATTATGTGCCAGGCAGTGCTCAAAGCTCCATTCTTTGTCTCATTTAATTTTTACAACTCTATGAGGCAGGTGCTATTATCATTTAACAGCCGAGGAAAATTTGGAGTGTTAGAGATGCTAGGGAACCTTCCTAAATCATAAAGCAAGAGGGGAGAGCCAGAGTCCAATTTTGAAAAAGTTCATTCTCCCCTCCCCACAGGTATTGTATGTTTACATATATTCCTCTTTTTTGGCTCTTCTGTTTTGTTCAACTGGGGTAAGGTAGGGTGGGAAGAAAGCTCTCGTAAAAACGAAAACGAAACCCAGGGAGCATCAGCTAGCCATCACTTTTGCCAATGATTGGACTACTTCAATCATACATCACCTGATTTTAAAATCTTTGAGCTTTTCTGCATTGAGTTTGGCTGTTAAGAAATCTGGAAGTTTTCGGCCCAATTGGTGGAAGCTGTACAACAAACATTCCACATAACTGAACTGCAGCTTGGGTTCTTCATTACCAGCATTCTCCCCATTTTCTGCTTCTTCTGGAGGGAGTGGCATGTACTCCTAAGAGATGAAAATATAGAGATGTTTGCAATCTGCTATCAATAATTATAAACATATACTCAATTAATTGTAGGATGTGCTTTTAAGATGTGAAGCATTACAAACTACCAACATCAGAAATTTACGTAAGATATCTTTTAGACCTACAGGATCAATGATCTAGCCTGTCAATTCTCCATATTAACCTATGTTATAGCTCCTACTACTAGTGACAATAAAAGTAGCTAACATTTATTAGGTACTTAATGTAGATGGAGTTCTGAGAGCTTAGGTATCTTTCCTATGGTGAAAAAATTAGTAATTGAACAGTCAGGATTCAATCTAGGTTTGACATCAGAAGTTGACGCTCTTAACTACTGCGTTATGCTAATACTAAAAATCTCTGAATATTATTCCACATTATCTAAGTATTGACTCTTTTCTTTCAGAGTAGTACCAGAGGCATTCAGTATCAGTGATGTAACACCCTAATAGGTACTCTAGGTCTGAAAGAGCACCAGATGCTAGATGACTCAATTCATGCGACGGGTCTAATGCATATCACTGTGTCAGTTACATGACGGCTCACATCCAACAAGAAAATCATTTGGCGATGCTGATAATGATTTTATCAGATGCTCTATTTTCTCCACAATTATGACTTAAATGACCTTATTTCCTGGTTGATAAAGCTAGTTGGCCTTGGGCAGCAACCTGGATGGTGAACTGCAGCACATATAAAAAAATATTTTGATAAAGGAATAGCAGATGTACTATATAAACCCTCTACTATGTGCAAAGCATCAACAACAGAAGGAATGCCAAAGATTAAAACAGACTTTTAGAAAAGGTAGACAACATGTGGTCTGAGCAGCTCACAACACTTGCTAGAATTATTACACTATTAGACTATGGAGCTAAATACTGACTATGCCAGAAGGAAAGAAAAAAGTTCTTACCAATAACTTATCAAACAGTTTCTTTAAATTTGTTTCTAGCTTTTCCATGTCACCACAAAATGAACTCATCTCGGCCAGTAGTTTCAACACCTAAAACACACAATTCACTGTGATTAGTATTTTTTGAATGAGCAAGGGTTGTAAAATAAAAATAATTCTAGGTAACTATTTAAGACTGCTTATTTTTCAATTATTCTTTTATGGAAGCAGAATGTTTGAATTGGAAAAAAATTTAGAGATGCAGCCCTATACTTTACTGTCGAGGAGACTAAAGGTCGGAAAGTTTACGTGACTTAGGAAAGTCAACCTATGTCAGTGGCAAGGCATACCCTAAAACCCAGATCTCACGACTCTTAACATATCTGTCAGAAGGAAAAAAAAATACATGATATTTTCTGTTACTGGTTAATGATAATGCAAAATACAGTGCAAAAATGATAAATACATTTACTAATTTGGCAGTTTTTACTTTGAAGAGACACTAAGGAGGAACTCTTTACAGCAAAGAAGTATTTACTAACATTTAGAGTGGGCCTCATTTGCTATTAAATTTAGTCCCTGGATACTAATTCAAAGTATTGGTAATTGTCTCTATTCTTGAGGTTTATATCTGCTCTATTCAATCCATCCCAGTCTGATAAGCTAAACCCAGAACATCTGAAGCTAAATAATTTCAGTGCACAGTGAGACCCCTCTGTCTCCCAAAGCCCTCTGAGGGAAGTGGCACATACATTTCCATATTTCAGTTCAATTCAACAATCAAGTGCCTTTCAGAATCAGGCTCTGCACTAGACTCTGGAGATACAGAGATGAATCTGGTTAAATATGGGGAGGTAAATGTAAAACATGTATTATGTACATAACAGCTGAGATACAAAGGACAGAGTAGTGAATTCTGAAGAATGGATAAAGGATGTTTTGTGTTAATTCAGCTTAAATCTAGCTCTATCCATTGTGGACAGAGATGGGAACTGTCATGAATTAAATACCTTATTTAAAAGTGTTAATGCTACAAAGGTAGAGACTGAGTATAATTTAAAACTACAGGCAGTGCTTTTCTATTGTAGTAACCTTTAATTGAATCCATAAAGTATTCCTATGTAATTAAACCTGGGAAAGATGGCTAGCCATCACCAGACCCTCACTCTTTTAGAAATCAGATCTAAGTTAGTGGTTTCTCAAAATATGAGAATACCTTTTCGTACTCAAAGCAGACATTTTCTCTTACCTCCAACTGTATATCAAGACCTTCCACTGGGGTAGTCAAGGAGCTGAGGTTAGGGAGAACATGCTCACAGAAATAAGTCACAAACCTTGTGGAATGCACATTTTTCTATAAAAATCCAAAGAACATTGAGTTGTCAAAAAAGGGAGAAATATTCTCTTAAATATAATAGAATGTCATTCAACAAATGCTAACTGAGTACCACAGCATCAAGTACTGGCTACGAATACACTATAGTGCATACCCCAGAGTACCCCAGAAATAGCTTCAATATACTTTCTTGCAAGGTAACTTGGAGCATTGGGACATCTCCACATCTTTGAACTGTTCCATTCTCGGATCAAATTTTGGGGGAAATTTTAGTGTTGAATTTCAGACTGTACATTTCTCAAAAAGGATAGATCCTTTAAACTGGCTTTCAAACTATAGTATAGTGCACATCTCAACACTCATGACCAGAGAGGATAGCATGAAGCCAGATAAACAGTATATTTACCTAGAACAATCTGTTAGGAAATTTAAGGAAAAAAGTTAATTTACTAAACCAACTAACTGTTTTAGAAACTCAGCCAAATTATAAAATATGATGCAAAATTCTCAAGGTTTTAAAAAGTCTCTAAGCAAGACTTTAAAGCAATGTCTGCTGCTTTGGCCTCCATAGAGTAAATATTGACTCCATGTGTTACTACTTTTATACAAAGGTTTGAAGAGAATGCTCAAGTGAATATCTACAGAAATATAATAGAATAATCAAAATACCAGCTATGTAAAACAAAGTGCTTACAGAGAAGAGGGGTACCGCCTGCCGAGTGCACTGCAACAGTCTGTCCACACAGTCAGGATCTGATGGGTTGAAGGTTTGTTCCAGGTCAGCCTGTTCAGCCACCAGCTCTACAAGTTGCTGTCTTCCACTCACTGTCTGTAAGCTTTTTAACCCTGATAGTATCTTCATGAACAGGACAAATTCTTCACCAGTCACATCTTCTAGGACCTGGAAAGAGACAATTCAGAATATTTTTATCACTTGATGGGATTGAAAGATCAATACTGAGAGTGTAGCAAATTCATTTGAGTTACTAAAGTCAGTTTGCTCCTGATGTTTCTGAAATACTGATGAAAGTGTAACTTCTAGCTTAAGTCAGTTTAGCTTCAGAATAAACCATGACTCTCAATTATGGGGTGCTATGTTGTCTCCAATGGGGCAAAAGTTGGTTCTTGGAAAATTTTACTCTTTTTTATGTATAAAGCACAGATATACTTACACAAGTATACAGTATACCTGTGGCATTAACATTTCATGGGAGAGCGGCTAAGGAAAAAAACGTTTAAAAAGGTTTTTTGGGTAACGATAGCAAAAAAAAGAGGAAGAAGATTGAGAAATTCTGTAAACTGTTAATTCAAATTCAGTTTCCTATATTTAAAAGCAACCTTATCCACATTAATAAGGTCACTGTATATAAAATAGGAGACCATGCAAGTCTTTTTTTTTCTTTCTTTTTTAAAAAAAAAACTTTATTGGGGAACAGTGTGTTTTTCCAGGACCCATCAACTCCAAGTCAAGTAGTTGTTTCAATCTAGTTGTGGAGGACACAACTCAGTGGCCCATGTGGGGATCGAACCGGCAACCTTGGTGTTATGAGCCTGCACTCTAACCACTTGAGCGAATGGGCTGCCCCGGGACCATGCAAGTCTTAATGTAGGTGCTCTGTATTAGTGGGTCTAAGCCTTTCTGTTCACTGGCCAAAGGAGCAAGCAATCATGACATGGTCCACCAGATTACTAGCTAGACATAAGGAAGATACGTGGACATTCCCAGCTGGAGAGCTGCTCCTTTCTCTCTCACTGCAGAAATCATATCAGTAAGCAGTGCTATTAGAGAACTTTTTGAATTTTCCTAAACATATAAAAAAGGTGAATGATTCCCAAACTTTAGCACTTTATAAGTGAAAGTTAACTGTGATATACCTTGAGAATCTCAACATCTGTAACTATGCTAGACCTGGGAGCACAGACAAATTAAGCATGGTCTCTTACTCTTGAAGAACTTATATGTATCATGGGGTAGGATGAAAAAACAAGTCATTGCAATGTGAATTCATTTTCAGTTTGAAATGATCCAGAATACTATGAGAGAATATGAAGAGAAGGGAGAGAAGGGTGGGAATTAGGTAAAATTTCTTGAAAGAGGTGATGTGTTTGCATCATAAATTCTGCATCTAAAAAATGCATCATAAATTCTGAAGGAAACAACCACAAAGGATTTCAATGTGATCGTATCCTTTTAAATTAACATCCTGATACATCATTACAGGTAACCAAAGTGCAAAATACAAGACAAGAAAGGCTTAAAGTTCTCTGGTGGTTCTCATGAGGTATATCATTTTATATGCAAGCTACATACAGCACTGATGGATACTGCTAATTTCAAATATGTTTTTGTGCTTTAGAGAAGTTCTTAATGATGATCAAAGCTTACCTTTTTGGATTCAGTTAGTATAAGCTCCTCTACTTCCTTTGTTAAGACTTCGTCTGGTAAAGTCTTAAGTTTCGTAGAAAGGAATTTGATTGCTCGTTCTCGAACAATGTCCTCTCCTTGAAGGATTTGGCTGAATAAGCCACCTAAAGTTCCTGCAAAACAAATAGTCATGTGCAAGTTAATTCTATACTGTAATGAAGTTTTTCAGTTTTACTCAATCCATATTTCTTCTCAAGTGAATTAATAAACATCCTGAATATCAGATACTAGCTAAATTGGTCTGAAATTTCTACAGCTCCAACAATAAGAGTCACCACATGCTTTGTTCATGGATACAGAATCATGTTGAACATGACTTTTCCTTTTTTATCATTATTAATAATAAATAAAACTCAGGTATTTTGGAAGAATTTCTTTCATGTGGCAAAGGGAGTTTTCCCAACAGATTTCTAATGGAAAAGTTCAATATGTTTTTGCAATTATTTCTGCTGGGTTTTGAGTCACAAACCTATTGCATTAAGCAGCTTTTCTTTTTTTTTTTTTTAAGAACTCTTAGAATTTTTACGAAAATAGATCTCTGGGTGAATCCTAGACTTTATCCTTAATCAGTAATACCAAGCTCCCCAATTTTTTAAGACACCAAACACAATTCAGAACAAGAAGTGGCCTTACCTTTTGCATCCATCTTAAATATACTTAACAGGGCATTGTTCACTAAGTTAAATTCTGCAGAGTCATCTGGATAGAGAAAAAGTGGTACAATATATAAAATAAATGAAAAATAGCATCTGCTTCCTTTTTGAACCTTAGGTTCAACATTGCTTCTCACAGATTACATTAAGAGGAGACGTATAACTATTTCTTTCAAGTACCAAGAAAATACATCTTCTTTAAACAGTTAGAGAACCTGACCTAGCATTATCTTGAAAGCTTTTATGTTAAAATAATACAATTATGAAACTACAGGAAATCAGGGGGGAAAATCATGATGCATCAAAATTCCCAAAGCAATGCAGTCATTTTGCCTTTATAAATAGAATTGAAAACAAACCAAAACTAGGAATTAGGTAATCAAAAGTCATTAAGCTTCAATCTACTGAATAAAAAAAGAATTTTAATTAAAAATAAGAAAGCTAAACACAGAGTCACTATTTCAGAGAGAAGTTCCATTTAGATAAAAGGGTAACAATAAATTTCTTACCTGTCTGCAAAAGTTGGGTTAGAATATCTGCCACTCGGGGAAGATTTTCTCCAGTGGCAAACTGAGGAAGCTCTTTAATTGCTTGCCGTCGAATCTGGATATGATTTCAAACAAAAAAATTAACCAAATTTCATCAATAAAAACAAGAAACCCAACCTTTAAAAAAAACTAAAACAACAGAAAAACCATAATTAGGGTATATGAGTCACAAAAATATAAAACATGAGATTTCTAGCAGTTTTAGAAATAATTTGCTCCAATTTCACATTCAAGCTTCACAGAATAACTAAAATAAAATGGATGGAAAGGGACATCAAATAGAATTATATCTGACTGGAGTAGACAGATTTGAGATTATAAACAATGGTTTATACAGTAATTGGGTTTTATTCCCTTTGCTACCTAAGAAATCCTACAGTGGCAATGTCACATCTAATACCTATTTACTATAGAATTTTCAGTATTGGCTACTTTATACAGATTTTTGAATATATTGTGTACTTGACTCCAAATACGTGGCGTTGGCTTATTTAGTTTCACATAAAAATGTAGAGGAGTAATATCTAGGAAATTCTTCATGAAATGTTGGTAATAATTTGCTAATTTCATTTGAAAAGCTAGGAAATAATAGTTGAAAATTCTTAGGAACCTGTGTCAGCAGCCAGAAATGCTAACAGCTAATTCTGTTTGAAGGAAAAACTCTTTCTATTCTAGTAATCATATACAGTTATTACACAAACCAATTACTTTTCCGCTCTGCAAAACATTTAGTGTTGTTGAAACTGTGTCATACTACTAATATCCAAGGCAAGCACAGACCGCAAACCAACATTAGTCTAATTTCATATGCACACTGTATAGCAATGGATGAAAAAGATGTGAACCAGGACCTGTTTTTTGTTAAAAACAGGTAATGGATAAGCAAAACAAAGTATTTGGTGATCCTATGCATTTTTCACAGTTGAAAGGTGGTGAAAGAGCTAATATATTTTCTTAAGTGTAGATTTGAGCCTTGGTATGGTATTGTGCTAGATCATACTGCAGTATTTTATCGGGCTCTGATATGATTGGTACTTTAGTTACATTAACTACACACGGAAAATGTCTGGAAATGGCAAGGGAAACATCTGAAAGCTTGCTGAAAAGTGTGAATCATAAACTTACTGACACATCTTCATCCTCACAGAGGTCTAACTGTGCATTGATAGCAGAATCAGCCAATTCTGGAAAATGCTTAAAGAATTTTGGAATAAACTGAGCTGCTAATCTTTTTTCCTTCATACCACCTTTCACACCATCCAAAATCACTTGATAGGCGTCTTTATGCTGAAAAAATAAAGCAGAAGACGAACAGTGTTGAAGGATGAGAAGCTTAACAAACTTGTTTGAGTCGAAATTAGTAAAATTTTACACAGGCTAAGAAGAAATAGGGCTTAGTTTCAGAGTTTTACTGCTTAAACCGGACACCTACCTTCCTATCATCTGTTCCCCTGCCCTCCCACGAGTTATCTGTGAGTTGGGGAGGAGAGAAGGATGACTAATTTTAAGTGGAAAAAGCAAATAGGTTCGTTGATATACAAACACTTCTTCTTTCTAGTGATTACTGACCCTAGCCTTGTGACTGTATGTCACCATTTAAAAAATTGTAATGAATGTTGTAGTATTCTCAAAGAGCTGTGTTACATTTACTTAAATATATTTATGTTTTTCCAATGAACATCTTGAAGGAGGTGAAGAGAATACATTCCTCAAATTAAGCAATACCAGGAAGGTAAGGAATCTTTATTTTGCCTATTTTAGAATATAACAATAATTCATTCTATATAGCCAGCCAATTTTGGATTAAGACAGACTCTAATGACACATATTAAACTTTTTATTAGAATAATATATCCAAAGCTCATGTTTCCTTGTTAAAAAATTCAGAAGTGCTCTCCCTCGGACACTCACAATGTGAAGCGTCAACAAGTTACCAATCCCCCTTAAACACCTGCCTTCAAACCAGTCCTTTCATTAAATGACGACGATTAATCTGGCTAAGAATAGTGATAAATACAGAGACTGCAGGTAGGTACATCTTCTGTTTGGACATATGGATAAAACTTTAGTTACTGTAAAACCTTAAACAGCATAGTAATGATACCAAATGTGCACACAGCATAGTGTTTACTCTGTATAAGGCAGTGCTCTAAGTGCTTTAGATACAAGAGCTTACTTCAGGCCATCAAGGAGAAAATGACTAATAAACATCCAAAGGATTACATAATTATCAAAAATTTAATAATTCTTTTCATGGACAATACTATGTTAAGGGAAAAAATAAAGCAAGATGTGAAGTTATCTGGGTACAGGAGGATCACAATTAAGAACATTCATTTTTTTTAATAATCAGAAATAAAGTGTTCTATGTAGCAAACAGGCTATGGTCACAATTAGATCTTTTAAAGGTACAGATTTTAATATAATTTGCATAATTACTTGATTACTTTAGAAGTTCATATACTGCCAACCTATCTAAAAAACAAACTCTAAAAATTTGTTCTCAATTCCATCAACTGATTAATAAAAACTCCTTTTACTATCTTTTTTTTCTTTAAAGATTTTTATTGGGGAATTAGGGGATGGGAACAGCACTGGGGAATTGGGGGAAGGTGAACAGACAAGTTGCTGTCCTTTTGTTCTTCAGTCTAGTTGTGGAGGACGTTGCTTCACTGGCCCAAGTTGGCACCATCATTGCGCTCTTCCCGGACGAGGCACATCAATCGCTGGCCTCTGGACGGCCGCTCACGCGGCAGCTGGCAGCTCACGCTGGCTGCTGGCTACAAATGGTAGCCCATGGCAACCCACTGCAGCAGGGGGTGCAGCCTACGCCGTCAGATGTGACTCATGGCAGCCCAGCTCCAGGTTGAGCTGTTGTTCAGCATCTTAGCTGTGGAGGGCAGTGTCACTGGCCCTCATGTGGGATCCGAACCGGGGCCCTCTGGAGTTCCAAGCCAGCTCTTAACCAACGCGCCACTCGGCCGGCCCTCCTTTTACTATCTTAAACATAACACCACCTCCTAAATAAAGATTTCTGTAGGGTTAGCTTCCTTGTGAAATGCCCAAACAAAAATGACTCTTCAGAAGCTACTACTTTTAAAGTATATTATGTACTTTTCAGCGCAAAGATTCAAAAAATCATGGCTGACTTCTCTACCACTTTACATTCCTGTGGTTTGCCTCACAGCTCCTAGACAGACTTAATAAAATCAAAGTCTTAAACAGTTCTGACATCCTTCTGTTTTGCAGGGTATCACAATCCAATATCCTGTAACTCAAACTCAAAGCGTTACTTATAAAGCCTTTTGAAGAATCTCCTTACATTATCTAAAATTAAATGAAGAATCCCTACTTGAAACAATTCATCTCCCTGCCAAGAAAGTAAAATCTGGAAGAGAATATTTAAAAAGGAATCATTAGCAACATTTCTTGAAAGGCTACCAGGGACTGAGTAATGCCTGGTGTACATACCTCCCAGTAATCCTGTGAGTTAGGTGTTACTACCATCCCTGTTTTTCAGATGAGAAAACCAAGTCTCAGAGAAGCAAAATAATTCCTCCAAAGCTATTTAAGTAGCAGATCCAGCACCTGAACATAGTTCTGATGGGCCCTAAAGTCAAGATCTGCGCCTAATACCAAACTTCTTTAAATTCTGAGATCTTAATTAACAAAGGAGGAGAGGAAAAAAATCTAGGGCTGTCAAAGGTAAAATTTGAGTCCTAAAATACAGGCGCCACACAGGCAAATAAACTGGGAACGCAGCAACCCAAACACAGCAAGCCCTTTGGAAAGTTAAGGCATTTGAACATATTCAAACTAGAAATCCAAGTTTCTAGTATTGGTAGGCATCAGTTTTTATCAAATAATTTCAGAGATTATTAATAGACTTCACCTGATTACCCTTTATATAATGCAAAATAAAATGATATTCTTTCTTGCCAGCTCTGAATAATTTGCCTTCTAACTGTAGTACAGGGACAAGATTTTTTTTACAGAATCTTCCTAAAGTAGTTATTACTCTGCTTTTCAAAGTAAGAAACAAGATATAAGTGATATTTTCAGTGATCACAGTGATTTAGTGACAGGTAAGTTTGTAACCACAATAAAAATGTCCCAAAACTATACAGCACAGCTTTTCTCTTCCAACACAGCTGCATGTTTCAGCTAGATAAACTTGTGATCTTAATTAGAAGCTTTAATTGTAAATACTTTTAATGCAGTTCTAAAACTGTGCATTTGTGTGTGCTTTTCCTATATAATTAAAAAGAAAACTTTAAAAAAAATCCCTAAGATAATTTTAAGTAAAAAGTCAGCGACAATTTGATCCACATTCAGCAGATACATTCTAAAAGAAAAATCTGTGATAGTGATTGTCAAAACACAGCCAATATGTGTAAGTGGTCAGAAGTGGGACACGGAAAACCATGTTTGGGACCAGGATGCAGCCTCTAAGAAATAAAGTGCTATTTTACAGAAGAAATGATGTCATTTCAACAAACATTTCTCAAGTATGCCATAAAAAGAAAATGGATAAGCTAAGCTATATTACAACTTTCTTCCTCAGACTTGATTAATAAACCTAGTTTGTATTTAATACTGAAGTAAATATTTGTGATTTTAGCTTAATCGTACAAGAAAAGGTACCAAAATAATGCTATTTCATGAATAGAAGTCAGTAATGTTTATGCTTTTCCACCCTGAAAAGCCAGTGTACTCCTGTACTCCTGAGAACACAGGAGAAATCAAAGTTTACACATTATATCCAACTAATCTTAGATTAGCCTCTCACAGTCCCTTTAATGGGTGTTTTTAAACTTAAAGACTTTTTGACTACATCAAATTAAGCATCAACATTTTAAGTAAAAAAACCCCAAAAAACCCAAACAATTTAAAATAATGGTGTGCCTCGGCTTGCTTTATTTTGGCTAGCTGGGAGTCCAGGGCAGAGCCTGACGGAAAAGGGGTTGGAGAGATACAGGAACTCACAGCGGAGGAAGAAGGCCTGACAGCAGCAGAGGCAGAGCTGGATCAGTAAGAGGGACACAGGAGCTCCAAGAGGAAAGGTGACAGCGGGGCTGGAAGGTTTTCAGGTATTAAATAATGCTTCAGGTAGCATTTATCAACTGCAGTTTGCTTATTAGAAAATACATGCTCGTGGTCTAACATACGTGTGTGAGTGAGTGTGTGTGTGTGTGTGTGTGTGTGTGTGTGTGTATCAAGTTCCCTTCTTCATTCATAAGAGAGAATCCCTGTAAAAAAAGGCTTTCGCTTTATATATATGTAGGGAAGGAAAATCATCTGATACTTGAAACTGTGTGTTCACAATTCCGGATTAAGTTAAAATAAGG
Source organism: Hipposideros armiger (assembly GCF_001890085.2). Classification (NCBI taxonomy): domain Eukaryota; kingdom Metazoa; phylum Chordata; class Mammalia; order Chiroptera; family Hipposideridae; genus Hipposideros; species Hipposideros armiger. Next base: position 1,846,505 of record NW_017731659.1, read on the forward strand.
TCCCGGTGCCAACATTTTCCCCCCCATACGAGACGTCTCGCAAAAGTCCTACCTGAAGGACACATGTCCAGAAAAGGGGCAGTGCCAATGTGATTAGGCTCTAGGACCGTCCGCTTCCTACTCCATGCGATGGGCAAGGAGACATCACATGGAAGTTCTAAGCGCTGAAAATACACCGGGCTTCTAACAAGGATCAAGAATACCCTCCAAGATTCTCTTCCCCAGAAAACACGCAGCTACACATCCCCGCATCACGTATCAACTCAAGTTCAACGTACTCCAGGACTTGAAAACTCAACAAAGAGCAATGGCTCGTATGGACAACACGGCCCCCGCCGTGTGTCCGGGGCCCCCGCTGGCGCTCCGGCCAGAGAACTCTATTTAAAGCTGCACGCTCTCCCTCCCCCTTCCATCGCCACTGCACGGCCCTGTTAATATTTTTCACAACACCTCTCGTTAAAAACAACAACAACAACAACAACAACAACAACAACAACAACAACAACAACAACAACAACAACAACAACAACAACGAAATTAAAGCACCTTCTTTCTTATTTACCACCAGTCTCCCTCACTAAAAACACGCTCTGGGAGAGCACGGGTCTCCCTATCTCGTCCCCCCAGCGCCCCGCACAGCGCAGGCGGCGCGCGTGCCAGGCGCTCCAAACGCGTCCAGAATAAATGAAACCGGGAGCCCTCTGCAAGTGTGGACGAAAGGCCCCGCTTGTGTTTCTTCACAAACTTCTGTCTCCTCCACACTCTTCCTAAATTCAGTGTTTTTTTTGTTTGTTTTTTTCCCCCCTCAAGAAAGACATCTTTTCATCTCTTGAGAACTCGCACTGTAATCTTCTGAGAGGCTGAGCTCCCCCGAAAAGGAGAAAGACTTAGAAACCTAGACGGCAAGGCTAGAGAGGAGCATTAGCGGGAAGCTGTTAGGAAACGCCACGGTGAGAAAAGGCGACCCAGGGAGGCAGACGAGCGCGGGACCCAGGGACCGCGCTCTCCCGGGGGAAGCCCGAGGCGACGCTCCCAGAGAGGGGCCTGTCCTGACGAAAGAGCCTGGAGGCTGGGCGCCCGCGGGAAGGCGAAGAGCAGTCCCCGCCCGGCTCGGAGCGCTTCCCAGAGGCCGCGGGACGCCGGGCCCTGCAGGCCGCTCGGGGACTTACCTGGCCCACTTGCTCCGTGGCATCGGCTAAGATGCCATAGTTGCGGTAAAGCTCCTCCACGGTCGGCATGGTGAGCGACAAGCCGAGGGCTCGCTCCTGCTGTCGTCGTCGTCCTAGCCGGCGCCACTGCCGCCTCTGAAGTTCCCCGATCCCGCGATCCGCACTATTAACGCGCCGAGCTGCCGCCAGTGCCGCCGCCAGTCACCGCGCACAGGACGGCTCCGCCTACAACGTGTACGTAAAGAAGTGCGCGTCGGGAGCGGCCTTTGCTGACAGCCATTGCGCCGCCTGGGGCTTTATCGCCCTCTAGCGCTAGGAGGTGCGAAAGGCTGCAAAAACGATTAAATTAGCTCATGCTGTTTGTTTTTTTTAAAGATGTTTCTGGCTAGGAGCTCTTGTTTAGGGGGTGGGAGTCGTGGAGGGACATACAAAGATGACTGCATTTCTGTCCTTAAAAGGTCTCACTTGGTCAAAGGGAATAAAATAGAATGAGGGGTGGGAGTTCAAGCTGTATGAAAAGTCATAAACTATTTCCTCCTGACTCAAGGAAGATAACATAAATCTCTGGCAGTAGGGGGTAGTGCGTCAGTGTTTTCTTCTGTTTTGAACAGAAAACATTCAAATATCATTAAAAAAACGACAACTATATCCACCAAACTAAACAATTCTCAGGATGAAGTTTAGCCTGCTGGAAAAGTTCGTTTATCTTTGCTTGATGCCTGATTGTGTCTAATTTTAAGAGGGTAATAAATAAATGAAACCATATTACTGATAAGGGTCTCTAAAATACAAGCTTAGATGAAAAAAATGGAAGTTGCAAAACAGGTATAAAATAATCACATTTATGTACAAAATTGTCAATCTTAAAAATAAAACAGCTAGTTATTTCATCAGCAAAATGGGCTTATTTGGTGGTAGCACAGGAATTGTAATGGGGACAAGCAAGTTATAGCAAAAAACCGTAGGCAAGTTAACAAACGAAGAAGAGAATCAAGATAGAGAAAAAGGAGGGAATTGGAAGGGGTTGTTCTAAAGGAAAGTCTATTGGAGGAAAGCAAGAAGTTAGGGTGGTAATGGTTTCTCATTAGCCGAGTTGCTCGGCAAGAAAGGAAATTTTCCTTCCCCTTGCTGGAGTAGTAAAATACTATAGGTACAGTTCTTCCGGTTGAGGTTGTAATTGATGATTATTCCTATTGGGGTCTGTTGGAATAGTAGTGAGTGAGGGCTCCCCCTTCTGACCTCCCAACTCCATTTTAAATGAAGTTTTCCTTTATTAATTTTCACAAAAAGCAAAACATACTAAACAAAGTTATGTGTAAAAAGGATGTTAAAATTGAAGTTTCAGGATTGAAACATCAAGCTATAATAGATGGTAAATTTCACAGCCAGATCCGCTTGTGCAGAATATACTCAGGAAATAGTTACAAAGCAGTTCCCTGACTCTTGTATTCCTCAGTCAGATTGAAGATATTAAAAATGATTTAAGGGGTAGAAGGAGAGGAATGCATTATATATATATATATATATATATATATATATATATATATATATATATATTTTTTTTTTTTAAGAGAAAAAAAGATGCCGTGCTTTTGTATAGCTTGAGGCCATTATTAGCTCCTTCCCTCAAGTCTGGTACCATTCTGAGGAGCCTGAAATGTGATCCCCATAGTTGAGAGACTTTAATGAGAGTGGAGGTGGCCATGTGGGAATTGACCTGCGTTCCCCGATTTTGCTGGAGTAAGGAGGTCAGAGTGATTCACTTGTACCAGAGGTGGGTCATGTAAAAGAGAGAAAGAGGCTCTGGATCCATTCTGAGTTCTGCTCCAGGGGCATCTGCCTGCGAGTGAGGAAGCCCCCAAGATAAGAGTCAATGGCAGCTTGAGAGCCACACATTAGTACCTCGTGGGAGTCAAAGTTGTGGGTGACGTCTGAAGACCCCACAGAGTGGCTCACGTGAAAGACTTGGTCTCTACCAGGCCAGAGCCTGTCTGTAGTACTTCACAGTTAAAGGCCTTTCTCATGTACACTAATTTCACCTCTCTTTTCATCTCCCCTCTCAATGTATATGCCCAGGAGGGCTCAGAAACTGCCTACCAAACTGAGTAGGGGATAAGGAACAGAAACGACCATGGTGGGAGGCAGACCCCAGCTGGAGCAGAGAAGATCTGATTGTACATCAAGTTTGGAGTTTGGGTCCACATGTAGGAATGGACATTTAAAATAATTAAATGTAGGGCCGTCAGAGTGGCGCGATGGTTAAGAACTGGCTTGGGACGCCAGAGGGCCTCAGTTGGGATCCCACATATGAGGGCCAGTGACACTGCCCTCCACAGCTAAGATGCTGAACAACAGCTCAACCTGGAGCTGGGCTGCGAAGAGTCGCCTGTGACAGCGTAGGCTGCAGCCCCTGTGGCAGTGGGTTGCCATGGGCTACCGTGTGTAGCTAGCAGCCAGCGTGAGCGGCCAGCAGCCGCAGTGAGCGGCCATCCAGAAGCCGGCGACTGATCTGCCTCGCCNATACTTGTTCCATATACTCAATTTTTGGGTAGGGAAAAAAGAGGCAGGGACTTGGGTGAGTGCAAGGAAGAATGAACATATAAGTGTTGCAGGATGATTCCCCAGGGAGCAAGCTCAGATTTGCACGAAGCGAGTTCATTGGAAAAAGCTCCCTAGATTACAGCTGTGGGGAGTGAAGGAAGCAGGAATGGGCAGAGGGGGACGCTGGGGTGTGATTCAGCCACAACAGAGCCCCCAGACATCCCATGGGGAGCTCTGAAGCTGGAGTGATCCTGAAGAATTGACCCAAATGAAGCTATCAAGTTGGGCCTTTAAACCCACAAACTGACCAGTCACTGGGTGTGGGCCACCTCTCGTAAGGCACCTGACCTTTGGCAAGGCAGCTGTCTTTAATTGAGAACAATGCCCGAGGGGGACTCAGCTCTGAGTTCTCAGCTATCACCACTGAATGTTTTTTTTTGGGGTGGGGTGGGGATCTGAGTGGTGTTCCACTGTGTCCACAATATACAGCTTCCATTGTGTGCCAGGCATCGTGTTATGAACTTTCATGTGCATCATTTCATTTCAACCTCACAACAAACGTGCAGAATAACTAATGAAGAGAGCTATAGTTTTAGTGCCTTCTCTAAGTCAGATGACTTAGTGAAACTTTAGTTCATTTGATTTTCTTAATTCATCATGGTCGGAATTACTGGTTGCATCTGGTGGAAGAGAAATGGGCAGTTCAGAAAAGCCAAGTTGGTGCTCAGGACATGAACCTAGCCCTGTCTCACATCAGAGCGGGTGCCCCTCCCACTGGGCAGTACCGATCCATTTTANGCCAGTGAAGCAACGTCCTCCACAACTAGACTGAAGAACAAAAGGACAGCAACTTGTCTGTTCCCATCCCCCCAATTCCCCAGCACTGTTCCCATCCCCCAATTCCCCAATAAAAATCTTTAAAAAAAAAAAAAGGAAAAAAAATTATATGTGTTGAGGTAACATTTGTTAATACATTATATGTTTCAGGTGTACAATTCTGTAATACATTGTCTGTATATTGCATTGTGCGCTCACCACCCAGAGTCTAGACTCTTTTTTTGTTGTTGTTGTTGTTTTTTGTTTATAAACATTTGGAATTTTATTAAAAAAAAATCACAACCATGAACATTGTTACAGTTAGAGGCCCTCTTGGTTCTACAATGATACTGAGCATGCTCACAAGGGGTTCCCATTGTTTAGTCTTAAACAACCATCTTTAAAAGAAGGAAAAAAACCTCAGCACACTACCATTTAACTTGTTTTAATGTTTCTTCACAAATGGTGAAAATTACTTAAGTACAGACAAGGAATAATCATAACGCTGTGGCCAACATTATAAATACGGAATTATAAATTTAAAATATTTTCTGGTTAAAAAAATAAATCTGGTAGTCAATGCAGCTCTGCGGGGTCTCTGCGTCTAGTAGGGCCGGTCTCTGTGTTCCTGACGGTGCTCGCCTTTATCCATTTTTCCAGGTCCTCCACGCCCGCCTCTTCTTCCTCCCATCTGTTCCATCAAAGGTCCAGGAGGACCTCCAGGGCCACCTCGTCTTCCTCCACCAAAGCCACCTCGGTCCATGCCCCGGCCGCCACGGAAGCCACCTCTGTCTCCACCATGGCCACCTCTGAACATTCCACCGGGACCACCCCGGTCCATGAGGCCACCTCTTCCTCCCCGCATGCCGCCAGGGCCACCATTGCCTCGGTCACCGCCCTGGGGTGGAAAGGGTGGAGAGAGGAAGCCTTCAGGCTTCGGGGCCTTACACTGGTTGCATTCTGTTCTCCAGACGAAGTTCTGGTTTCCACACCCTGGATTGGAGCACTGTCAGTCTCCAGCTCTGTGCTGGACATTTTCTCCTCCGGAGAGGTTCCCTCGGGAACCCCGGGGACCTCTGTGGGGGAAGCCTCCACTGTCTCCTCCACGGCCTCCCATGTGACCCATGAGTCCCCCAGGACCTCCTGGGCCCCCTGGACCTCCACCGAGCGGCCGCGGCATCCCCCCCTGCATGCTGTTCATCGGAGGCTTCTTCCAAGCAAGAGAAACTTTCAGTTTGCTCCCTTGAAAACCTTTCCCATCAAACCACTCCACAGCAGCCTTGGTAGTCGGCGGGTCTTCCTAGGGCACTGTAGCATCATCACCTTTGGGCTTTCCTGTTTCCTTGTCCAAGTAGATGTGGATCATGGGTTGTCTGGTTCTCTTGTTCATCTTACCCACGCCACACTGCTTAAAGAAGTCTGCCAGATCATCCAAAGTCACATTGTCATTTAATCCTTGCACGTAAGTCGCACTATTGGCAGAGTCTTCATCTGGATCGATAGGTGGGCCTAGATCAAGATCTGGTCCTTCGTCCATGGGTCCACCAGGCTTATTGAAGCCACCGCCTCTCCAGTTCCCATTCCACCGTGTCCTCCTCCCTGCCCACCTCTGCTCATGTCTCCACGATCAAATCCCCCTCTTCCCCTGCCCCGGTTCTCTCCTGGTCTGGAAAATCCTCCAGACCCCTGCCCATAAACACCCATGCTACTGGGGTGGTCCTGTCGGAATGAACTCTGCTGCCCATAGCTGCAGCTCTGCTGGCGATATTGACTTGGAGCCTGGCTGTAGGATCCAGTTTGGGGGGGGGGCGGGGAGGGTAACTAGTGGGCGGCTGCTGCCCATAGCTGCTTTGTTGACCATAGCTACTCTGCTGTCCATAGCTGCTCAGCTGCCCATAGGTGTTCTGCTGAGAGTCACTGCTCTGATCATAACTAGTCGGCTGTGTAGAGGAATCGCTTGTGTGAGGGTGGGATGGTGGTGCTGTGACTGGCTGCGTGGGGCAGCTCCCAGGTACCTGGGGGTAACTGTAGTTACTCTGGCCATAGCCCAGGTTGGGCTGGTTGTAACCCCCTGTGCTAGACTGAGGTTGACTAGTCTCAGCAGGTTTGTTACCATCCTGTGATCTTGTAGGTGCAGTGGCTGCGGGCTGTTGACCATAAGCCGGGTAAGCAGGCTGAGTGCCATATGCAGACTGAGCTGCATAGGAGGCCTGGGTGGTAGCTACCGTACCAATGGTGGCATCATAAGCACCAGTGCCGTACCCCTGGGCAGGCTGACTGTGTGCCTTGGGGGGCAGTTGACGTAGTGTAGTCTGTGGGAGGCTGTCCATAAGAAATTGCATAGGTCTGAGCCTGGGTATAGCTGACATCAGTGGGCTGTCCATAGGTTCCATAACTTTGTTGCCCATACGCCTGGGTGGTCTGTGAATCTCCTTGAGTGGGCTGGGTGGTGTAAGCACTGTAGCCCTGCTGGGCTGCAGCTTGGCTGTAGGTACTGTAATCCATAGATGCCATTTTCTCTCCTCTGGTCTCCTTCTGTCACCGTATATTTGACTCCCTTTACCCTCTTCATCGTCCCCCCATCTCATAACCATGATACTGTTGTCTGTGTCTATGAGTGAGTTTATTTGTTTTTGTTTGTTCATTTGTGACTTTCTGCTTTATATCCTACATATAAGTGAAATCATATGATTCTTGTTCTTTTCCTTTTGACTTATTTCATTTAAGATGATACTCTCCAGATCCATCCATGTTGTTGGAAATAACAATATTTATTATTTTTTTATGGCTGAGTAATATTCCATTGTGTATCTGTACCACATCTTCTTTATCCAATCATCCATTGAAGGACACCTAGGTTGTTTCCATGTCTTGGTTATTGTGAACAATGCTACAATGAACACAGGGGTACATATGTCTTTACGGATAATTGTTTTCAAAAATATTTGGGTGGATACCCAGGAGAAGGATTGCTGGGTCACAAGGTAGTTCTAGCCTTCATTTTTTGGAGGAATCTTCATACTGTTTCCCACAGTGGCTACACCAATTTTTTTCCCACCAGCAGTGTACAAGGGTTCCCTTTTCCCCACATCCTCTCCAGCACTTATTGCTTGTTTTATTGACAGTAGCCATAGGATGAACATTTTCATTTCTAAACTGGGGACTGTCTTTTACCTAAGAGCAAGCAGAAAAGCCATGGGTTTGTTAGAATTTCTTTCTAGGGCTGGACTGAGATCATTGACCTGATTAAATTTTAAAGAGATAGTAGAAGAGAATAATAAAGATGTATTTTAATCACACCCCCAAAGTTAGGTATTCAATGTAGCATTGGGTATATGTGTAAAAGTAGAGAAGGGGACCTGGGACAAGAAGTGAGTCTGTGTTTGTTCAGGGGATCTTTGGCTTCATGTTTTAATTCATTACAATAAGAGCGTGCTTTTACATGTCTCTATATAATTTTACCTAGCTAAAATCTTAAACATAAATTTAAAAAGAGGAAAAAGTCTCAACCAGTGTTTCTCTGTTCTAAGATATAGTTATTTATACAAGTTCCTTCAAACCTAACCCCTAACTAACTTGCCAGGCAGTTTCATTCAGCGCTATTTCCTTCCCTCCCCACATGCAGTCTGTTAGATAGCCCCAATAATCAGGCTTGTCAGTTCTTTTTAGTTTCCTTGTTCTTCTCTGAATCTCAGTCCTGGAGAATGCTTCAAATAATTTTATATTTTTCTCTACTTCCAGCTGGTCATCTAAGCTGAGGGCCTAGGATTGGTCCTAATGATGGTAATGTTGATGACCATGATGATGATAATAATGATGATGGTGGTAATAAAAATAGGAGTCATTTTAATGATAACCAACACATATTGAGCAACGACGAAATTCTAAGGACTTTATATGAATTGATTAGCAAAAGCTCTATGAGCTAGGAAATGAGGGTATCATCTCCACTGACAAATGAGCAATCTGAGACACAGAGATGTGAATTAACTCGCCCAATGTCCCTTACTGGTAAGTGGTTGAGTTGGACTTTGAATCTTGCAGCTGAATTTTAAAGCCCATGCTCTTTACTATGAAAATATATTGCCTCTCATCCCCAAACACTCCCTCCTGCTCACCACTTTAATCAATCACAAGTCTCAATTCTACACCTTAAATCTATCACACATTTATATCTTCCTCACCACCCCTTCTGCCCCAGCTCAGGCCCCTATCCCGTTCCATTTGAGCGATATCCATGGCTTCCTAAGTGGTTTCCTTGTCTCTGGTCTCACTCGACTCTACTTTTTGTTGAGTATCTTTTCATAATTTTGAGTTTTTTCCTTTAATTTAACAAGTTACATAAGAATACAGTGTCATCATAATACATTCAAATACTACAAAAATATTTCATGTAAAAAGCAAAAGTTCCTCTTCACACCTCTTTTCCCCAGAAGTAACTATGGCTACCAGTATAGTTTATACTCTTATAGACCTTTATATACAATATCCAGTAGCACATTGCACATTTTGTACTGTGCCTTTTTGTTACTTAACAATATGCTTGGTAGATCTTTCCATGACAGTACTGCCTAGTATTGATGTACCATAGTTTATCCATTTCTCTTTGGATATGTAGGTTGTTTTTTATTTTTATTATTAAAACTCTGATAAATAGGTGATTTTATTTTCTTCTTTGTGCTTTTCTATAGTGTCCAGCTTTTCTACAGGGACTTTAGTACTTTCATATCTATTCTTTCTCTTTGCCATTGGATGTGTGAAGGAATTCAGGGGTCATTTTCTCAAACTCCCTTCATTCTTACAAAGGCGAAATTAAGTCCCAGAAAAGAAAATTGGATTGGCTCAGCTTAGGTCCCATGTGTGCTGTGGTCCAATCAGTTAAAATATATTTGGCTTATAGAAGTAAAGCAATAATATCAATATACAGTACAGTCAGCCTATAGAAAGCTTTCATATACTGACACCTTGGTCATGTGGTATGTGACCAATGTCACGGTCTGGAATCAGCCTCACAGGAACCATGAGAGATCTGGGAAGCTATCTGGTTTAGCATTTCCCCCAGAAATCTGCTGTGAATATCTGTTCTTTTTTATTTGCCCTCTATGGCACTGAGGTCTTTCTAGCCCATATTGCAGTTATTTGTAGACCTCACCACTAGATAACACCATGTCTGACAATTAAGTTCGTGAACTTGTTGCAACGATGTTGCTAACCTGTTTTGATATCACAGGGATTATTCATTATGAATTTGTACCAACTGGACAAACAGTTAACCAAGTTTACTATTTGGAAGTGCTGAAAAGGCTGCATTAAAAAGTTAGACAACCTGAACTTTTCACCAATTCATGGCTCTTGCATCATGACAATGCACCAGCTCACACAGCATTGTCTGTGAGGGAGTTTTTAGCCAGTAAACAAATAACTGTATTGGAACACCTTCTCTACTCACCTGATCTGGCCCCCAATGACTTTTTTCTTTGCCCGAAGATAAAGGAAATATTGAAAGAAAGACATTTTGATACCATTTAGGACAGACATTAAGGGTAATAAGACAACAGCTCTGAGAGCCATTCCAGAAAAAGAGTTCCAAAACTGCTTTGAAGGGTGGACTAGGTGCTGGCATTGGTGCATAGCTTCCCAAGGGGAGTACTTTGAAGGTGATGGTAGTGATATTCAGCAATGAGGTAGGTAGCACGTTTTCTAGGATGAGTTTGAGAACTTAATTGTCAGACCTAAAACTTGGTGATCAGGAATTACTTACTGGTCAGCAAATGTGAAATAAATGAAGAAATGAACAAAGGAATAAACAAACAAATTCAAACTTTTCTGACCAGCTTATAAGAGTATGGCAAAACCTCCTACAGATTTCTTGTCAGTAGGAATTGTTTACTTTGTTTTTATTTCTATTATTATTTTATTTTACTTTTGGGAAAACCATTCCTGCTTTCTTCTTACTTCCCTTTCCCCCACTTACTTAATAATCAGTGGTTTTGCCCTAGAAAATTGTGATATATCAAGTGCTGGGACTGTCTTTGAACCTATTTATTTTGTAATTATGAAATTGGGTTTAATTCTCTATTAAATATATGGTGAAAGGCTTAAAGGAACGCCCCCTCCCCTGCCATTACTGTACACGCCTTGTACTTTGGATCAATCTGAGAGACTACACTCTGAGAGCTTTTATTTTAATCCAATTTCTGTTTTCCAAGGAGGCCTTGTTAATTCTAGCAGAAAAAAGATCATGATTCTCTAGAAAAATTAGAGAAAGATTAAGGTCTAGCTGGATCTTAATTGAACTAATGATGATAATAATAGTGAATATACATTGAGTGTTTACTGTGTGCGTAAAAGCATGTGTGTTAGAGTAATAGCTAAGCCTTATGGAGGGTTGCTATCTACCAGGCTTTGTCCTAAATGCTTTACATGCTTTTACTCACGACAACCTTACACAAGGCAGGTTCCAGCATTATCCCTATATAAGAGATGGAAAAATCAAGGCACAGAAATGTTAAGTACATGCTCAGGGTCACACAGCTGGGGAACAGAAGTTTTGGGGTTCATATCCAGGCAGTCTGGCTTGGATGGCTGCACTCCTACCTACTATGCATAACTGCCTCTTGGTTCAATGTGTTTATTTCTTAGATGTGTTAAGTCGTGTCTGGAGTCTCACAGCTCTTTATCAGGCACATCCAAACTCCCAATCCAATTTGGGCCTTACCAGAGGGCTTTATATACTTAGTGGAACCTACTTTATAAGGTTGTTGTGAAGATTAAACGAAATAATAGAGGTCAGTGCCTAGGACAGTGCCTGGCCCATAGTAAGTGCCCAATCAATGTTAGCTCCCTACCCTTGTACCATTTTAAGATCTTATTTATATATGTTTTAAGAATGAATGATCCTTGGTCACTGCAAGTTGCTCTCTGGAGGTCAATTTGCTCCCTCTGAATGTACCCCCAATATTGAAAACAGGGGTGTGTTAGTTTTCTGTGGAGGTCATAACAAATTACCACACACTTGGTGGCTTAAAACAACAGATATGGCATCTATT
>NW_017731659.1:1867214-1873965 GCF_001890085.2 Hipposideros armiger
TTTACATAAATTATAAGTTTGGCATAGTTTACATAAATTATCTGTATGTAAATTATCTCGTTTAATCCTTACCCACAACCTTTTTAAGGTAGGCATTATTATTAATTTACCAATGAGGATAAGTAACTTACCTAGTAACAAAGCTAGTTGTGGCTGGGCCAAGCCAGGATTTAAACCAGGTGGTATAACTTAGAGCTCTATATTCTACTGTCTCCCCAATCATCCTGTTATGACAATTGCATGCTTATTATGTGGCAGACATGATGCTAAGTGGTTTGTAAAGTTTGCTTCATTTTAAAACTCCTTTTGTTCTCACCAAAAAGAAAAAAAAAGGTGATGGATATGTTAATTAATGCAATGGAGGAATCCTTTCACAATATATATATGTGTATCATCACTTTTTACACTTTAAATATCTTACAATTTTATTTGTCATTATACCTCAATTAAAAAACCCCAAAAAACTCATAAGACCCTATGAGATAATTACTACTATTCTATGACATTTTAAAAGTGAGAAGATTGAGGGATGGAAAGGCTAAATAACTACCAAGTTACAGCTAAGTAGTGGGACCCAGACAGGAGTCCAGATTTCCTAGGCTGTGAAGTCCAGAAAGATTTACCTTCTGAGCAATGACAAAAATGGGAATATTGATCCACTATGATTCATTGGGGTTCTAGGATTTGGGAACCCCCTAAGATTCCCTCAGTAAGCAGCTTCTGCCTGGAGGAAGAGAGCACTTTGCAGTGGGTTTAACCTGCTGGAGGCAGCCCAGACTTTGGGTCAAATCCAGGTTCAAATCCATGGGGTAAGGAGCCTTGGGCACAACATTTCACACGTGGGTCAGAGGCCTGTAAACAAATCCAAATGGCATCGTAATGGAAAAGGGAGATATTCTCTTCAGGTAAGCAGTTTGGGGACTGGGGAGATTCAGCCTCTGGTAAAAATCCCAGTGCTGCTCCATGGAGATGAAAGGGAGGTCTTTTAATACGGACAATTCCTACCCAGTTTCCTAATTATTGGGTTGTCAGAAAGGTCATGACATATTTTTTCTATGTTTTTCGTTGCAAAAATGTGTGATGACTTTTCTTACAACCCACTAGGTCCCAATCTTGCAGTTCGGATTAGTGGGTATTAGCATTCTGACTGGTTATTATGGTACAGTTTTGATTGGATGGGGCAGGTCTCAGTCCATTGGTTGAAAGACAAAACCAGGAACTCCTTTATAACAGCTGACACAGATGAAATAAAATGATCAGGGTTTATAATGCTGGAAGTCGAGCGTTCAGTCTCAGATTTTACCTGGCAAAGAGAGTATCTGAGAAGCCCCTGCCAGCAGATGGCCTCTAGATTCCCCATATTTATAAAATTTGGGCTTTGGGTTGACCATGGGGAGTCCATCTCAGAAGGTAAATTCTTTCTCAGGGTCCACAGGCCTTTTAAGATTGATGCCACCATTTCTGGAGATACTGAAAGGAGTAGTTATTTAATCCATTTGTTTGTGGATTTGCTCAATGCCTCTCTCTCTTTCTAGACCAGCATCCTCCAATAGAATTTTTTGCAATGATGGACATATTCTGTATCTGCACTGTCCAGTATGGTAGCCAAGTCACATGTGGCTTTTGAGCACAGCAGATCCTTGAATAAATTTGTTTTGTTGTAAAGTTGATGAGATGCAGTAGGAAATTAACTCTTGTTTATATCAGCCTGTGGTAAAACTGGTTTTGTTATCTCTTGGTTAGTTTAAAGTTGCAGAACCACTTGACAATGTTAAATGAGAACTTATTGTACTTGAAATGTGGCTAGGAAAACGGAGGGTCTAAATTTTAAAATTTATTTGGTTTCAATGACTTTAAATGGAAATAGCCACGTGTAGCTAGTGGCTTCCTTATTGGACAGCAAACTTTAGGTGGCCCGGTATTCCCTGCTGCATCCTGTAAGCCCTTGGAGAGTGCTGGATAAATATGATTCACATGAGTAAGTGCAAATGATTGTAGCAGTTGTTCTTCTGGGAATTGGCAAAGAGATTGAGGGCAGAGGTGGCATCAGGCCTGGTTGGTTTAGGTTTCAGGGATGAACCTGGTCATCAGAGGGATTGAACTTACAGTCTCTATTGCCCGTCTAGACCCCACACCCTTTCCCCGCCTCCCTTTTCTGGCCCTTAGATTTAAGAGCTGGAATAAATGAAATATTTTTCTATACCTTAATTTTTCTTTCTTAGTCCAGTAGGGGGCGATAAGTCTCCATCCTTTTTCTTTATCCAGCGTTTCCTCTTCAGCCCTAGTACAGGCTGTGTTGTGGGAGGAGGCCATTTGGAGCGGTTGAAACAATTCAGACTGAGGGGTCTNTTCCTTGTAATACTGGTTTGGTGGTGATGAACTTCTTTGGCTTTTTCTTGTCTGGGGAGCTCTTTATCTCTCCTTCTATTTTAACTGATAGCCTTGCTGGGTAGAGTAGTCTTGGTTGTAGATCCTCACTTTTCATCACTTTGAATATTTCCTGCCAATCCCTTCTGGCCTGCAAAGTTTATGTTGAGAAATCAGCTGACAATCTTATGGGAGTTCCCTTATAAGTTACTTGCTGCCTTTTTCTTACTGCTTTTAGGGTTCTCTTTTTGTCTTTAACCTTTGCCATTTTAATTATAATGTGTCTTGGTGTGGGCCTGTTTGAGTTTACCTTGTATGGGACTCTCTGTGCTTCCTGGACTTGTATGTCTATTTCCTTTGCCAGGTTAGGAAAGTTTTCAGTGACTACTTCTTCAATTAGGTTCTCAATCCCTTGCTTTCTCTCTTCTCCTGGTACTCCTATGATGCATATGTTGTTATGCTTTATGTTGTCTCAAAGGTTTCTTAAACTATCCTCATTTTTTAAAATTCTTGTTACCTTTTGATGTTCCGATTGGGTGTTTTCTGCTACATTGTCTTCCAAATTGTTGATTCGATCCTCTGCTTCATCTAGTCTGCTGGTGATTCCTTCTAGTGCATTCTTCATTTCAGTTATTGTATTCTTCACTTCTGACTGGTTCTTTTTTATGGTTTTTATGTCTTTTTTTATGCTTGCTATCTCTTTGTTGAAGTTCTCACTGAGTTCCTTGAGCATCCCTATAACCAATGTTTTAAACTCTGGCTCTGGTAAGTTGCTTGCCTCCATTTTGTTTAGTTCTTTTTCTGGAGTTTTCATCTATCCTTTCATTTGGGATGTATTTCTTTGTTCCTTAATTTTGGCTGCCTCTCTGTTTGTTTCTATATATTAGGTAGAACTGCTACATCTCTTTCCCAGGTGGCTTTATGTAGTAGGTGCCCCGTAGGGCCCTGGCACAGTCTCCCTCGTCTCCTGAGCTGGGTACTCCAGGAATGTCCCTCGTGTGGGTTGTGTGTGCCCTCTTGTTACATTTGAGTCTTGATTGCTATTGGCATATCAGTGGGTGGGATTGGCCCTTAGACTGACTGGCTGTGAGGTTTGGCCACATCCACAACTTATGGGCTGCTGTGCTGGGCGGCTTACCACTTGGAGTGGGATTCACCCCAGTGGGCTCTGGTACCTGTTGGGACTGCCCTTTGGGTGTGTCACTTGTGGAGCTAATTGGGCCATGCTCTGCTGTGGCCTGAAACCAAACTCTAAGTATGTTGGTTCTGGGCCTCCTGGGAGGGGCTCCAGTACAGGCCCAGGTCAGCCACTGCCTGTCAGGGACTACCTGGTAGTAGCTACAGAGTGACCCAAAGTTGGTCACTACCTGTGCTGGACCTGGAGGCATGTGGGAAAGGCCATGCTATGAACTGAGGATACCTTTCGCTGGTACTGGGTCTGGGGTACCTCTGTGAAAAGCCAGGATACACCAAGGCCTGCTGCCAGTTGCCAGCTCCCGTAAAGTTCAGCCACTGATAAAGCCTTCTGGGGTACAGAGTTGAGTGTGGCAAGATCTCAGTGAGTCAACAGGGCAGAGCTGCAGAACTCACCAGGCTAGATTCAGATTTGGCCATAAGTGTAGGGGGAGGGCTCAATACAGGAAAGATGGCACCCACCTGCCAGATGCACTGGAGAAGGACCCCACACAGGGAAATTGTGGACTCTCTTCCATACCACCTTTCAAGGCCACGCACCTCAGTCTGCCCCCTGTCTGTATGCCTCTGATGCCCCACAAGTCACCGCCCCTCCACCCTCCAGCCCCGGGGTGAACGCCCGCGAATGAGTCTGTGCAAGGGCCCTTTCAGAGGATGCCTGGGTTTCCCACAGCTTTCCATCCTACCCAAACAGTTGGAATCCCCACTGTTTTTCACAATCACATGTGTGGGGGCTCCTTTCCTGACACCACTCCTCTTGGACGTGGACCCTGGTGTGAGGCTGGGGTCCCTTGCTACTCCATGGGAAAACTCTGTGGCAGAGGTATCCCTTCCAATTTTCATCCACCACATGGATATTTGGAGCTGGTCCGTTTTGCATCTCCGCCCCTCCTACCAGTCTCAGCACAGCTTCTTCTTTATATTCTTAGTAATAAAACTTCTGTTCAGCTAGACTTCAGCTGATTCTACAGGTTGGTTGTTATATAATTTAGTTGTAATTTTGATGTGTTCATGGGATGAGACAAGCACAGCGTGTATCTATTCCACCATCTTGGATCGTTCTCCTNTTTTTTTTTTTTCTTTCTTGCAAATCAGGGGACAGTGGTTCCTCTTTTCTGTGTCCTAATGTTGAGAAGATGACAACCAAAGCTGACGCCTTTTCTCTAAATCTGCAATGGGCTTGGTTTAGGGTTCTCCAGAGAAATAGAATCATTAGAATATGTATACTAATAGATAGGATTTATGATAAGGAATTGGCTCATTTGATTATGGAGGCTGGCAAGTTCAAATCTGAAGTGTGGGCCAGCTGGCGGAGACCCAGGAGAGCTGATGGTGTAGTTCCAGGCCAAAGGCTGTCTGCTGGAGCCTTGGTGGCTCCTAATACACTGCCCCTCCCAGTATTCATACCCTGTGTAATGACCTTCCACATTAACCCTGGGGTTGCTCATGTGATTTGCTTTGGCAGATGGGACATCAGCAAGCATGATGCAAGAAGAGGCTTGATAAACTTCCTTGTGTGGGCGTGTGACACCACCATGTAACCATGTGGGGAAATGTGGTGTAGCCAACTTGAGGATGATAGACTGCAGGAAGAGAAAGGCGCAGTTATCCCAGCTGTCTCCACTGAGCCCATCCCCCAGCCCACCCTGCAGCCGAATGAAGTTGCTTGAGCAAGCCCAGGACAAGCCAGCAGTAGAACAGCACAGTCAAACCATAGAACTGTGAGACATAAAAACCGTTGTTGTAGGCCATTCGTCAGCAGAAATTTTTCTGGAAAGGGCCAAGACTGTAAATGTGTCAGGCTTTTGGGTCATACAATTTCTGTCACAGCGACTCAACGCTGCCATTATAGTGTGACAGTGGCCATAGATGATACATAAACAAATAGGTATGGCTGCCTCCCAAGAAAACTTTATTTTCAAAAACAGGTGGCGAGCAGAATTTGGCCCATGGACTGTAGTTTACTGGCCCTGTTTTATTTGAGGCCACTAAGTTTTGGGACAGTTTGTTTTGCTGCAGTAAACAACGGAAACAATCTGCCACATTCTTCTCATTTTTCCAGGTGTCCTCATTCTTGAGAACATTCCACGGCTATGACTTCATTCCTGATTACTCCCTAGGGTGGAATGCCCTCATTTCTTAGGCCTGGCACTAGGAAAATTGAAGCGTCAGCGGCATGTGTTTTTAGCTTCCTGTGGAAAGATTCTAGGAGGGCCAAAAAGAAATGGTTGTGGAAGTGTTCCTTTGCTGGAAGTGGAAGGTGCCAGCTCCTAAGTTCCAAATGAATGGCAGAGTCTCCCTCCTGCCTTGGGACTCCAGGGCTCCATGAAGTCTGAGCAGGATGACTTCAAGCTGCGTAAGAGGCAGTTGAAGTTAGTGTAATGGAAGTCATTTGGCCTGATAGTCTTGTTATGTCATTATGTTCTGTCAGCTGTCCCCATAAAATGGTAGCTTCTGACCCACCAATCCACATATTACCCAGAAGCCTCAGATTTCCTGGAATTTCTACTAGAATTGCTACAACTCTAAGTAATGGTCTTCAAGAATTAGAATTTTTGCATAATGAAGGGTTCATAACCAAGAAACTAGAGGTCCTCCCTGTAATTATTTCAGTTCTAGTTGGCAGTAGACGTGGTGGATAAGGGGGCTGATTCTGGAAGCAAATCCACCTTCCATCCATTTAATCACTACCTGACCTTGGGCAAATCATATAATACTCTAAATCATATAATTCCTCAGTTGTAAAATGGTGATAATAACAGTATTTACTTTTACAACTTTTGTGACAATTGAATGACATCATCCATGTAAAGTATTTATCACAGTGCCTGGCACATACTAAATATTCAATAAATGTGGCTATTATAATTATGAACTCACTATCAATAAATTCAATAGTTTCCCAATTCCTTAGATTTTTATAGAATATTTATATTATTTCCTTAATTGTTCTCACCTCCATTTCTCATTGATTTTGCCTAAAAAATCTTGGAAATATGAAGCATGGTAGTAATTAATCTCAGTTTAAAGGGGGAAGAAAGTGAGGCTGAGGTGTTAAAATTTTTGTTTGTTTGTTTCAATATCTTAATTCTTTTAAAAAATATTTTTATTAAAAATATAGCTAATATACAATGTTATATCAGTTTCAGCTGTACACTGAAGTTGTTCAACATTTATATACCCAAAGAAG
>NW_017731659.1:1878320-1879120 GCF_001890085.2 Hipposideros armiger
AATGAGTCCTTCTGCCAGCCCATACATAGCTCTCTTTAATTCAATAGGGAACAATAAGCTAGCATTGTCATCATGGGTCATATCTGCAAGGAGTGCCGTTATTCCTAAAGGACCTTTACATATTGTACTATTTGATCGCTGTACCTTTCCAACAAGACTTCGGCTCATTCTCATGAATAGCTGAGGAGACACGGCTTGGAGCTACTGGAGTGTCCAGAAGTAGAACTGAGACATGAGCTCAGGTTTTCCAAGTCCATAGTGATTGGATTTCGAATTAGTAGTAATAGAAATGATAGCTAATATTCAGTGCATGCTATGTACCAGGCCGTATGCTAAATATGTTATTTCATATACTCCTCCTTACAATTCTAAGGAGAGGGTATTCTTATTGTCACCATTTCACAAAGGAGAAAACTTAGAGTAGAGAGGTCAACACACTTGCCGAAGGCTGTGCCGCTGCTAAATAAATGACTACTTTAGAATTATAACTCAAGCCAGGATGACGCCAAGCCATGGCAGCTTAAGCTCTCTCCGAGGGCTATATGAATTCCTTGCATACATGTCATTTTAAAACACTTCCCTAGGATTATAATCTACTTTTGAGTCAATCATTATTTTGAGCTTAAAATGAATAATTACACCAGTCTCTTCTTCTTCAATGTTTAGTACCTTGCCTTAGTACCTGTATTAGTATCCTAGGGCAGCTGTAACAAAGCACCACAAACCGAATGGCTTAAAACAACAGAAATTTACTCTTCCCCAGTTAGTTCTGGAGCCTGGAAGTGTGAAATCAAGGCCAT
>NW_017731659.1:1880505-1882209 GCF_001890085.2 Hipposideros armiger
AATCTATCTGACCTTCACTTTTCTCCCATGTAAATTAGAAGAATCTCATAGGGTTGTCATGAATTAATACACTGAAAGCACCTATCTAGAACGATGTTGTAGTAGGAACGGCTGGTGCCCTTCTCAAACACCTTTATCAGCTGGTGTACCCCTTCTGAACCATGGCTAATAGGTCATTCCAATGACTTGAATGGATAATTGTCCTTAACTGACAGGAGCCACTTTGTTGGAGATGCTTGGGAGGTTGACCTGCTCACCTGGTTTATGGACCAAGGCTATACCTGACTTGAGACCACATTTTTTTTTTTTAATTTTACTGGGAAACTATGTTTTTCCAGGACCCATCAACTCCAAGTCAAGTAGTTGTCTTCAATCTAGTTGTGGAGGGTGCAGTTCACTGGCCAATGTGGGAATCGAACTGGTAACCTTGGTGTTATGAGCCTGCGCTCTAACCACCTGAGCCAACCGGCTGCCCCGAGACCACATTCTTGCTCAGTTCTTTCTTACTGCCTCACTCCTTTACAGGTCCCTCCTGAGACTGTGGCCTCAATAAGTGACATGCATCTGAATCCCTGCTTCAGGCTCTGCTTCTAGAAGACCCAATGCGAGGATGAAAGCATGAGATTGATGTTAGCGTTTTTAGGGAACTAGGAATTAACCTACCAAGCTTCTTGCCTTTCCCATGATTTGGTACTGCAACTATGTTTTATTTTTCCTGGGATTAATTTTGTGATGCCAAGAATGGCAAAGGGTTCCCACACACATGGACTCATTTCTGGGCTGAGACTGGCCAGGCCAGACCCAGAGAAGCTGTTCCTTNTGAGGTGTTAAAATTTTTGTTTGTTTCAATATCTTAATTCTTTTAAAAAATATTTTTATTAAAAATATAGCTAATATACAATGTTATATCAGTTTCAGCTGTACACTGAAGTTGTTCAACATTTATATACCCAAAGAAGTGATTGCCATAAGTCCAGCAACCGTCTGACTCTGCACCACGCTACACAGTATTATTGATTATATTCCCTATGCTGTACGTTACATCCCCATGACTTATTTGTTTTATACCTGGAAATTTGAACCTCTTACTTCCCTTCGCCTTTTTACCCCCTTTAAAAAATTTTCAATTACATTTAACATTTGATATTATTTTGTATTAATGTCAGGTGTACAGCATAGTGGTTAGACTTTTGTATAATTTAAAAAGTGATCCCCCTGACTAGTCTAAGTACCCACCTGACACTATACATAGTTATTACCATATTATTGACTATATTCTCTATGCTTTACTTTGTATCCCCATGACTATTATTAACTACCACTTTGTACTTCTCAATCCCTTCACCTTTTTCACCCTGTCCCCCAAACCCCTCTCGTGTATCACCCCAACAAATCAAATACCCATCTAACACCATACATAGTTATTACAATATTGACTATATTCCTTATGCTATACTTGACACCCCCATGACTACTGTATAACAAACAATTTGTACTTCTTAATCCCTTCCCCTTTTTCACCCACCCTCTCAACTGCTTCCCATCTGGCAACCATCAAAATGTTCTCTGTATCTATGAGAGTGTTTCTGTTTTGTTTGTTTATGTTCTTTAGAGTTCACATATAAGTGAAATCACATTGCATCTTTCCTTCTCTGTCTGATGTACTCAACTCAGCACAACACCCTCCAGGTCCATTCATGCCAC
>NW_017731659.1:1885017-1886063 GCF_001890085.2 Hipposideros armiger
TGGGGTTGAAGGTGGAGAGGGTGAACGCTCCAAGACAGCGGTGTGAATTTGGGGTGTAGGAGATGGCAGAGGCCGCCGCCGATCAGGGACATGAGTGGCCTTATGTGTCCTCCGATGCTTTCCTTCACGTTTTTACACAGTTCTCATCCTCTCCTCTCCCTTTCTCCTTTTCCTAATCATAATATCAGGCTCAGAGTGTTCAGGCAACCACAGCCCATTCCCTTGATTAGCCTTGTTTTCTCTCAACACTTTGGCCCCTGCAATGAGTTAGCTGTGGAGGGTCAGTGTCTCCAAAATGCTGCCGCTGTTAATACGTGAGCACGTAATGTGGCGTGTTCACAAGCACTGTAACTGAAAATCATTAATTCAGTCAGCAGAGCAATAACTTCATTAGGAAATTCTTCCTGTCATTAGTAGGCTAGAGGAAGTGTGCTGCAGTGATTAAACATGCCATTTCAGATGTCACAGACAAGGCTGCTATCTTCTTGGCAGGTGCTTTTCATCTTCCTCCCAACTCTTCTCAGCTACAGCAAAGCTGGCTGCAAACGTTGGAAGCAAGTGTTTCATCTTTATAACAGACATGGCCACTGGCTCCTCAGACCTGTCACTAGGGTTTTCCTGACTTCTTCCTTGACCTTGGCTCACATCCCAAACCCAAGCTTCTGGTGACATCTGCTCCCCACAGATTCACCTGAACAAATTCCAAGTGCCTTTACTTAAGGCTCTCCTTTTTGGTGAGCATGACCCTAGGCTAATGTCTGCAGTCCTTTCTCAAAGGCACCAGTGTCTTCAGCCTTGATGAAATCCTTCCCAAGGTTAAACTCCTCTCCAGAGAAGTGATCAGCACACATTACTTCTTCATTAGTCTTATCACGCCAACGAGCCACTCTTGTTAATCCTCTTTCTCTGCCCACCAAGCTGTAGGCTTCCAGCCAGTTTTCAAGAAGTGTTGGATTTAATTGAAGAAAGGATGAGAATGAGAAAATTAGCTTCCAGGCTAACAAATGGAGAAGTTTGGAAAAATAACTTATGCTAGACAGATACCA
>NW_017734374.1:0-1385 GCF_001890085.2 Hipposideros armiger
AAAAGATGAAATCTTACTTAGCCATTTTATTATCCCCAGGGATAAACATTACTTTTTAAATTTAGCATTAGTAATAAACTACAATAATGTAATTAATGTTACAAGTTCATTTATAATTATATAAACATTTATTTATTGGAAATATGTGTCAGGCATTCTACTAGCTATTTTAGATAGTATCATAGTTTTGAAACAAGGAGTTAAAGCTTAGAAAGGTTGAATAACTTATACATAACAATATGGCTTACAAGTGGCAGAATCTGTATTTAAACAGCTTGTTGCTACACAGACCTTGTCCTCATTATATCTTGATTTCTATCTGTATAATTTTTCCTTAAAACAAAGCACAGAAAGTTCTCTGATATCTTGTCTCGTTTCATAGTATCTTTACAAGCCCATGTAAGTCCTTCTCTTTAGCAGGATTTTTCTAAGAGTATAAGAATTTTATTTGAGTGCTATCTGGATTTATCAACTAAAGAAATACTTAAATTCCCCTGGTCTCTAATATCTATATCTGCATTTATATCTATATCTATATCATCTATCTATATCCATATGTCTATATCTATATAGAGAGAATTCTCAAATTTATTAGATTAGTGGACATTGTATATCATTAATGTTTCTGTTAGTACATTTAAAATAAAAGCTCGGGTTTATTTTTATTAACTGAATCAGGATATCACTCATCATTTTCTTATGTTTGTTGTTTAAAATTTGGTATTTAACTGGTTAATAGACTCTAAACCAGTTAAGAATTATAGAGTTATGCAGGCATTCCAATGCTATGATCATATCTAAAGAGATCTTCATTTTCATTCATGTTTGACAATTCATGAAGCATTTCTTTCTAATATTGTTTTTTATACAAAAAATAAAATTCAATTTGGAATATCAGTTAACTTGAAATGTATTGTGTGAGGAGTGATTTTAGGAATCCCCTCTAAGTCTCCACAAATCGAGTAGGAGAAGTATTGTGATGACTAACAGTCCATTATTTTCTGTGGTTCACGTAATCCGCCTGTCAGGTTGATAAAAGCCCTGATGTGTTCATTCTTGAGTCATAAGCCTCCTCATTGAATCGAGCATCTTGGAGCTGCTTAGCTTTTTCTCTCATCTGCTAGGATAAGCATCATTAGTGCTAAGAACTTCATAAGTCATTCTTCATCTTTTTAATAACAATGCAGTATCAGGGTTGCAAAAACTGTCATCCATCGGGCATCCTCTGGTAATGTAATGAACAAAAAGTGGCTGCTGTCACTTAGCCTCTCCATCAGGAATTGTGTTTATTCTATCTGACAACTACAAGACTTCTAATTTCTGAGAATAATTTCTGTCTGATTCACTCTAATCACTAAGGGCTCTATTTTACAATGGGAAAAAAA
>NW_017734374.1:4040-4999 GCF_001890085.2 Hipposideros armiger
ACAACTCACTGAAAACTGGCAGCCTAAGGGTCATCTGAAAAATAGGTTAAGCAGCATAGCTCCAAAACCTAGGGAGACTCACCAAGACTTTTGCCTTTTTTTTCATAGTGAAAGGCACAGGGGGCCTCTTATCAAAAAACGGCACCCTGTCATCCCTCTGCATGAGGTATCTTAGATTTTCAACTTCTTTCTCAACTGTAATATGACAAAGAGAAAAAAAGTTGACATAGCCCTGTGAAAAGATACCAAGTTCAACCTTACCATAACATAAAGTATTTTTCACTGATGGAAAAAAATGCAACATAATAGGTGCTAGGGTTTGCATTCTTTCAATAAAGACACCACATCTGGAACAGTAGCTATGATTTGCATCATCACCTAAGATTGGAATAATTGTATAACTATAATTCTCTATGACTTATCTGGATTTAGCACGAATCAAAATATTTAAAGGGAGATACAGTGGTACATATGAACTCTCCACCCCTCAAGGCTTTGGTGTTAATAGTCATTCTCTACAATTCAATCCAGGATATGGTATTGCTATGGTTCACTCTCTTTGGAGGATGTGGGGTTTCAGGAGCTTCTCAGTAGGCTTTTCCACTATGATTCCTGTCTGTAATATTGCTGCAAAGGTTATGCACCAATGTGGGAACTTGGCCAGGTATTCAGTGTATCTATTCTGATTACATGCTCCAGGGTAGAGAAAACAACAATGGGGTGGATCTGCAGTCCTATTGGACCCACTATTAGGACGTGGCTTCATACTTAATGTACAACCATGCTGGCCAATGGAGCACTATGGGATTTTGGATCTCTGAAGATCAACCAAAGCTAAGAACAATCACATAGTATCTTGAACTCGTATCTAAGAATGCCACTGGTAAATAATTGAAAGTAATCTCTGGTGAAGGCTTTAGAAAATAGTATCAGGTTTTGTCTGTGGCCCCAGTGCTGGG
>NW_017734374.1:6389-7671 GCF_001890085.2 Hipposideros armiger
ATTACTGTTTAGTATCCACATCTGTATCTCAGGTCATCTATATTTCCACACAAAGTGGCCAATATATTTCACTCAAACATCTCTTTATTGGAAGGATTTCAGTAGTCAGTCATTCAGCACAACCCAAGTAGTATTTTTTTATGCAGCAGCCATACATATTAATTGGACCTCAAATATAATGCAGATCCATCTGTAAACAAGGATGGACTGCTGGCACCTCCCTAGGAGGTGCTAAGTAAGGGTTGAGAGAGAGGTGGCAAAATAGAACAGATACAACCTAGGTGAGAATTACTTGCTTATGCAGACTATTAGTGCTCTCAGGACCTACATGGGCAAAGTTTTCTATACATATGCATATATGTATACATATATCAATTTACATATACAGTTGACCCTTGAACAATACAGGGGTTAGGGGTGCTGACTCCCACACCATTCAAAATCCGAACATAACTTTTGGTTTCCCAAAAACTTAAAGTTGTCCCACGGGATACAAGGGAGATTGGTTCCAGAACCCTCCAATGATACTAAAATTTGCGAATGCTCAGGTCCCTTATGTGGAATGATATAGACCAATGCATACAGTCACCTGCCAACTGCAAATCAAAAACAGTACAGGTATTTATTGAAAATTTAAAATCCGCATATAAGTGGACCCACGCAGTTCAAGCTCATGTTGTTCAAGGGTCAACTATATATATAATCAACCTTGAACTTGAAGTTGAGTGCTACTATGCACATCTAATTTTAGGTTTAGTGTATCTTATATACACTGTGTTTATGAGGTGTGATTAGAGACATAGTAACTTAATATCCCCTGGTCACAAGTTTAGTTTCTACCAGAGCTCATTAGTAAGCTAAAACCTGGAAGTCTTCCAAAACCCTACTGGTCTGTGCTATAATTCTCCAAACAGCGCTCACCTGAGACTCCATTCAGAATTTATCAATGCCACAGATACTTTTAATAACATTTGATGTGCTGGATCATAAAACAGGACAGCTTGTACCCCAGCTTGAGCCTGATACAGAGACCTATCGTGTTCTACAACTCACTGAAAACTGGCAGCCTAAGGGTCATCTGAAAAATAGGTTAAGCAGCATAGCTCCAAAACCTAGGGAGACTCACCAAGACTTTTGCCTTTTTTTTCATAGTGAAAGGCACAGGGGGCCTCTTATTAAAAAACGGCACCCTGTCATCCCTCTGCATGAGGTATCTTAGATTTTCAACTTCTTTCTCAACTGTAATATGACAAAGAGAAAAAAAGTTGACATAGCCCTGTGA
>NW_017734375.1:0-4129 GCF_001890085.2 Hipposideros armiger
ACATAGATTGAGTCCTCAGCTAGCTACCTCTGAGGGCGCACATCTCTTGAATAAGAAGTCCATGCCTGTATCAGGAGTTGAGATGCACGTCCTAATGAGGCATCTGCAGCCCAAGGCTTCAAGGACACATGTCACGGGCACGCAATGCCCTGCAGCTTCCCAGGTGCTGAGACGAGTGCCCTCTCCTGAGTGGCTGGGACGTGAATTTGGAGACGGGAATATGGGGACCCTCGACTTCCGATTGAGACAATGCCTCCTGCAGCTACCAGCAGGCCTTGTCTTTGCTCTGACCAGCTTAGGGTCCGCCCTGGCATGACTGCTGGCTTTCCACAACCAGACGTCCTTCCCGTGTCAAGTTTCGTCAACAGCCCCAGTCAGGGGAGCTGCTCCCCCAGCTCTCAGGACGCCCAGATGCCACCCTTCTGTGCCAGCCAGCACGACACACAGCCTCTGCCCCGAGAACGTAAGGCCACGCAGGGCAGGAGATGCCTCTCACATGTGTTTCTATTCTCCACCTAGAACGTTACCTAGCTCATGGGAAATGCTGAGTAAAACGAGAATGTTCCCCACCAAGCAGGGTTCTATCCAGGGTGTTCAGCCTGTGAGTTGGTTCCATTCGGCCCCAGCAGATGCCAGAGTTACTGTCACAGCTTCTGGTGGCCAGAACTGTCGGGGCTGCTTTTCCAGCCCCTCTCTGCAGTTGCCCTAACCTACCTTTCTGGTTTTACTCCCAACAGCTGCCCCCACACGCCCCGTTTTCAGCTGACTCGAGCCCCTCCGTGTTTCCTAACTGTCCCATCTCCATAGCTGTTCTCATGATGCCTGCCCTGGGGTTCTCTCCTGCCCCGCTGCCTCTGCTCCACGAGTCTGTGCCCAGGCCCACGGCCACCACCCTCGCGAGGCCCCGTCTCGCCCACGGCCAGCTGTGAGCACACCTTAGGGCACACCGGCTCTAAGGCACTCTGTGAGGAGCACTACCTGGGGATGTGCCCTAACACCCCCTAACTTCCTTTTATCCCTCTTTTCTAGACAATGAGGAAATGGACGGTGTCTAACGAGTTCTTCTATGTTTTACAATATTTAACCGTGATAATTTAAAACATATTCAGTACTCAATGAGCACAATGTTTTATATTAAGGACCTTTCAATACATTACCTCAAATGTGACTTTCTTATAATGTTTCACCCTGCTTTAAGACAATAGGTTTTCATAATGATCTAGAGTCTACTGGAAGATACTGAATCACTGTCTTAATCATATCGAAAAAATTATTTACAATACAAGTGTGTTCTTCAGTGTATTTTCTGATACATTATATGTTTGCTTTCTCAGGGAAATAAGTGGAAGTCACACTACTTGCGACTGGGATTAGATTTTTCTGAAAGCAAAATAAAACCTGGAAGTGCATTTGGATAAGCGTCCTGAGCCAGCAGGTGGCAGCATTTCATACAGTTTTGGAGGAAAGGCCCCCATTGATGATCAGAGGTGAGCTGAAGCTGCCTTTTTCCAGAAAGCTTTAATGATATTCATACTGCAGTCAATTTCCCTAATGTAATTGTGTAACCATAAATTATACACAAGCAGCAGTCAAACTACATGGTTGGTTGTTATTTGTTCAATTTCCATGATCTGGGAACAAAATTAAATGATTAAAACCCACTTATCTCCTAACTTTGCAATATTTACCATTAGTGTCTGCATGAAATCACATTATCTATCAAAATAAGCAATTGGACTTGGACACAACAGCACGTGTCAGGCTGGTTTCCAAACCCACCTTCTCTGATAAGGGAGTTAGGGAGGGATTCAGCTGTAGTTATACAAAATTGAGGAATAATCTATATCTATCCTGGACATTCCAAGAGACCTACAGTCTTGCTGTGTTCATTTGTCCTGTTCATGATGTCTTAGTACTCAAATCATCTTGATTGAGTGTAAAATATAACAGGGCGGTTAGTAACATTTTCAACATATTTAGTAATAATGGCGATGGTATATTCTTAGAGAACTTGCCATGTGAGTCATGAAATCACAAAACCAGCGAGTAGAGTTCTCGTCCTTCACAACGGATGTTGTTTCCCCGAAACTCCGGAAGCAGGAGGCAGGCAGTCTGTCTAGTTCATCACTCTCTCTCTCAACTGCCCAGGCTGGTGCCCACTCGGCCCCTAAGTGTTGGCACTTATGAACCTCGCCTTTCACATCTGCTTAGGGTTTCCCATCACATTACATATTAACTTTACATAGATTGGTCATCTCTCACCTGTGCCCTCAATTCTCTATTTCCTACTTTGTCTAATGCGTTTCCATTACGTCTTTAGTTCCAGTAAGTTACACTGAATATTGTCTACTGTAGAAAGGTAGTTCACCATTTGCAAAGTTTTATTCACTTTTTCTGATCTGCCGGCCAAGTTCTTACATTTTTGTCTCTTGCTCCTTTTGCAGGTTCCATCTTCTCCGTTTTTAGATGTGTCCCATACTTACTTTATGTTGTCTATCTGAATAGCTACCTGAAGTTTTTGAGGCCCAATTTGATGTTTGCCATTTCTTCTTTAATCTTCATGGCTCTGTCCCTGTCATCTTGATGACCTTCAATTTATCCTGTGTGACTAGAGAGATGAAAAGTAGGGGTGCTCTCCCCCAGAGTGGACGTACCTTTGCTTCCACTGGACAACAGGGGCAGTGCCAAGCCCAGGACAACTTAAGTCTCATTGAAAATTACTTCTATAATGTAATGATCATTTCTCTCTTTCTCTGTCATCCTGGCATCTTTCTTAGTAATTAGAGCGTTGGTTTGCCACAGAATGGAGGTCCCCCGAGGCACAATGGGGGCTGGTAGTGAGGAAGACTTACCCAGCACGGGAGAGACGAACAGGAGCGTGTGTGGGAGGCTTGCTTTCGGGGTCTCACTGAGACTGACCAAGTACAGGAAGCGACGGAGGCTGAGTTCTCGGGTTTCAGCCCAGTACGGGGCTATGAGACTTGTCGTTTATGTCTCTGCTGATCAACCTTTAATCTTTATTCAGGTCTAAATCATAAAATGTAGAAGAAAAGTAACATTCTGACTAGGTCTTCCCAAATAGCTGATACACAGCGTTGGTCAATAAGGAATTGACATAAGAATCAGTAGAATTTTGATTGACTGGCAGGCTTTGATCTTCCCTCAGCAGGTGATAGCATGTGACCTCCAGCACAGAGAGTAAATGGTCACATTTGGAGGAGGTCCTGGAGTAACTAGATGAGAACGCTCATCACGGAAGGAGACCCCCCCCCGCCCCCGGCCCCGTTCTCTGCTCAGTGGCCCCAAGCGCTGGGAAGAGTTCTATCCATCACCTGAAACACGCCCAAGACTGTGGCCTGCTGCTCAGGAGCTCTGAGCAGATTCTAGGTCTCACAAGTGCAGGATTTCTGAAGAGTTCGCTATCCAATATTCGGGGAATATGTTTTACTTCTGATGTGAACGACAACAATTGTAATGTATAACTAAGTGTTTATGTGTTAGGTTTGTTCTAAGTGCTTTATTTGTATTCCTCTATTTAAAGGTTACAAGAATCCTATGAAGTAGTTATCACTATATCCTTATATTACAGGTAGAGGGACATGGTGAATAAAGTATTTAAATTGAAGGCACTAAGTGGTAAAGATGGCATGAAAAGGTGGTTGGGGATGGAGAACATAGATTGAGTCCTCAGCTAGCTACCTCTGAGGGCGCACATCTCTTGAATAAGAAGTCCATGCCTGTATCAGGAGTTGAGATGCACGTCCTAACGAGGCGTCTGCAGCCCAAGGCTTCAAGGACACATGTCACGGGCACGCAATGCCCTGCAGCTTCCCAGGTGCTGAGACGAGTGCCCTCTCCTGAGTGGCTGGGACGTGAATTTGGAGATGGGAATATGGGGACCCTCGACTTCCGATTGAGACAATGCCTCCTGCAGCTACCAGCAGGCCTTGTCTTTGCTCTGACCAGCTTAGGGTCCGCCCTGGCATGATATCCTCTGGCCCCACCAGACAGAGGTTTTCAAGGGATTAGACTGACCCAGGGTCACAGCAGAAGACTTAAAACTGAAGGAGAGCAGAGTGCTGGACTTCCTCCAACGGGTCTGTCAGCTTGACTCGGGGAATGTCAGCAC
>NW_017734376.1:0-2688 GCF_001890085.2 Hipposideros armiger
ATATTATTTGGATAGGAATATGGATATCCATCCCAAGAAGATGTTTCAGACTAGCTCACAATTTTGTGACACTAGTTGGGGATGTCAGGTTTATAATTCTACTTTTTATATTGTTGGAACTCAAATTTGAAGTATATTTCATGTGAAAACCTTCAACTTTAAGTGACATAAAACAGAACTTAAAGAATAAAAGCTGAGTCAGTGGCAGGCAGGGTTATGAAACTTGGGACATTTGACTTTAAATTCCTACATTCTCAACATTGGCAAGGAAAGAACTGTGCTATCCCATAGTGCTATGAATGTGAACTTCCTCAGATACCTCCATGAGGATTCTCCTTTAGAGACCTCTTCCTCTGGCTCTGAATCCAAGCCATCTGGAGCATAGTGCACTAAAGTTGGGGACTATGACTCAACCGAGATCAGAGGACAAAACTACCATGGTGACAAAATAACATAGAAGCAAATTATTCCAATCGTAGTAATTGAAATGATCACCTCTGTACTTTATGATGACACCAACATTAGTGCATTGAGGCAGAAACCTTAAAATAATGCAGATAGTTGTGTGAAACTTGAAGTTTGCTACGCATTGTACTGCTTCCAGGTATTGAATAAAATTCATGTGCTATTTGAGAAAAGGAAGAAACTAATTTCTGAGGTTTCATTTAATCCCATTGCAATGTTATTCTCATGGGTGCCTCAGCAGAATTTGTCAGAGATTGAGAATATTTAAAAGAAGGTATGAAAATTACAGAAGAACTTATGTTCTTCTACTAGTCTAAAGAGTTAGAACTTAGTGAACCCACTTCACAGGAAAAAGCACTTTATGAAGATAAGATACACTGATCACTATTAACATATTACCAGAAACAACCTGTACACCGGATATAGTTTGGGATGATGTCATCTTAGCTATCAGGTCTTAGCTCCTGTAGTTAGTTGCAAAAATTATAGCACAGGCAGGCTTAAATATTTCCATGAACTTTCAGCATTACACACAACATGAGAAGTGAATATTTATAAATAATTTGGCAATAAAAGATCNTTCAGGAAACTGCTTGCCATTTTGAAATTACAGTTTAAATTCCTATTTTGGGCTTCCAGTCTTTACCTGTCAGCCTTTGGATCTCTCAACTTATCAGATTTCAGTTGTCACCATATCCATGCAGCCTTTCCAGAAATCTAACTGGGTGGGCTGGTCTTCTCTTTGAGTTTTCTACAGGCCTTGCTCCCTCTCACCAGACACTTGAGACTCACATTAATTATTCATGAGCTGTTGGTCTCTAATTTGACACTTCTAAAGGACAGTAAAACGCCCTCATACCCTCTATTTCCCTTCACATACTAGGTACCGAATGCATATTTAAGGTTCTTTTTCTCCAGTTACGAAATTGAAAGGGCTACTTTCCCAGCTAAATCAGAGTTCATCCAAGCTGGGCTTTTTCATCTCGCTGCTGGATGTCTCATTTGAAATTATTTCCCAGGGCCAGGGGGTTAAAATGAACAGCTGTCTCAGATCCCTTTGGTGTGTGGGTATCTCTGCTTTGCAAGGTGATTTTGATATGAAATCTTCCTAGCAGAAAAAAAAGAAGTAAAAAAAATGTAATCAATGAATCAAGAGTTTCCAGGCTACTGTGGAAACTTGAAAGAGGACCTGGAGGCCCTCAATTATGTCGCTTAAGTAGAAGTGCACCGGCATTATTACGAAATGGCAATAAATAATGCTCCTGTTGTAATTTTTGAGTAACTTCTATATACCAAACATTGTGCTATGTAGGAGGGTTACTTATATAATCAGGGAGAAGAAATAAAAGTGTGTCAATACCCCTGTACACTTTATCTGTTGCTGTTACAGGAATTAAACGTCATGTACAATGTCCCTGTGTGGGTATGGTATCATTTCACCCAGTGCCCAGCATACAGAACTTACACAAGCACCTTTCTAGCATGTGAATTTGATAAACTTCCTTTTATCTATAAAAACCCAGCTTAGAGTTCACCTCCTTCAGGGAGTCATCTCTGATCACTTCTAGCTCTTCCACTTGTACTTAATTGCTTTCCATTTTTCTTTTATATGTTGGACTCACTTGTATTGATCTATCTACCATAATGTATTATCTTTGTTTATAGTCCCCATCTCCTAATATAACTGAGAGTTCCTTGAGAGCAGTGATGATCTTTAATTCATCTTTATATTCTGGGCCTAGCAGAGTGCCTGGTGTATTTTAGATGAGTAAAAACGATTTTTAAATGCACGCCATTGCTGAAACACAAATGGCCAAGCGTGGGTAGTCATTGAAGCTGGATGATGAGGACACGAAAGTCCATTATATATTCTCTATACTTTGTGTATCTAAAATTTTCCAAAATAAAAATTTCAGAGTCATTGAAGACCTTGTAAGATGTGAGACCTATGAGAATGTTCAAGTTCCCACCAGAAACAGAGCTCCTATATTTATAATTATAACCTCTGTGTGTCCCACATTTCTTTCTTTTCTCATAAGAAATATATTTAAAGCCAAACAATGTGGCCTTGAAATAGAATACAATTATGTCTCTTTAGAACATGGGTAGACCAACAATATTATATTAAACATGAATTTCTGGAAAAACTGGAAATCGACAGTTCACACTAAGCATTTTATTGAAGAGGGCAATCTATAGATTTTTTTGCTCTTGTTGTCTCTC
>NW_017734376.1:6138-8971 GCF_001890085.2 Hipposideros armiger
CCTAACTTCCCACCTTTGAAATACATTTAACCCCCAATATTACCCTAAACTCAGATAGATTTCAAACAGAAAGATAATGGTACAATATTCTTTCCCTCCCAATGTCACATATGTGGCCAAACAGAAATGGACTGTCCGGTGCTAGGCTGCTCCGTGGCAAGCATGCATATTTACAACTTTTACTTTGGGTATTAAACCTCCTCAACTTCCGCAGCGACTGCATCCAGTTCCGAAACCAGCCCTGACCAACGGCACAGACTGAGAGCGACCACTTTACCTTCCGAAAAATCAATCAGTCCCAGCAAGTGAAGCAGCTTCAGAGATGCACATATAATCACAACAATACCCACTGTTTGCAGTCCTTCGGACTCCCACTCCAGAGTCAACATCCTTCAAGCTGGCAGAGCATCCCAGCCTCCGGACCCCTTTGGAGCGGAGGGAGTTAATGAGAGAATCCAAGCACTAGCTGCCTTGGAACAAAGACTCTGAGGGGGGAAAGTGAGCAGCTCCTTGCAGAGACGCCGGGCCAGGCAGCCGCCCCCCAGGGTGAGGACCGACCTGGGCTGAAGTCCAGCCTCTCATGCTGCTGTTGGCATTTGCCTGATGGTGTCCCCCAACCACGGGCGTGCCAGCCTCAGGGCTCTGAGCTGCCTGCACTTCAGAGCTGCGAAAGCAACATCTGTTGGAGAACTGGGGACTTGGCTGTGTCTGCCCGTGGAGAGAAGGGACACTCCCAGGAAACTTGCCCTGGAGAGCACCCAGTGCGCTGACAATGCAGTGAGGGGCTGGGCAGGACTGTTTGCGAGCTAGTTTGCTGCCTGGGAAGCTTGTGAATGTCCCCTTTTTGCCATAGCAGCTGCTCTCTCTACCCGGAGCTTGCTCCGCGAGCAAGCTCAGCCCCCTCTTGGGATGCCAGGGGGGAAAAAAATCCGTTTCAGTGGCTGGTGCCCACAGCCCTTTTCAGAAAGCCCCACGTTGCAAGCCCCTGGGCAGTTTTTCTAGGAGAAAAGTGCAGGAGCAAAAGATGGGTGATTCAGTCAGTGGCTTCCCGGAACAAGAGCACCCAAGCTGCCTCCCCCAGCCACTCTGCAGGAGCTGTTCTGGTCCTCGCTGACACATAGGGAGTACTAGAGGGAAGACTGATTTTGTCCTTATATTTATAGACATGCATGGATGGAGGGTGGGGCAGAGCCCAACCTTGTAAGAACACTGATGCTCAGTAACTGCCCCCTGGAGGGTGAGTACCACCATCATCCGTTAAAGTCTTGCTTCGGCNCTCCCTTGTTCCCCTTATGAATAAGTGGATATGAGTAAAACCTCTAATCATTATATTAAAATCCCATTAGTCACTTTAATCCTTTTTATAAATTGCTTTTGCTTCTTAAACCTTGAATTTCAACTGAAAGAGAATTATGTTTTAAATAGGGCTTTATCAAAATTGAAATCTAATTTAGGTGGGAGCAGAAATGTTTCTCTTAACTCTTTTCTATCCATAGCTAATTCTTACTGGACATTGCAGATGATAATATTAAGGTAACAGTGCGTTATCCCAATACTCATGTAGATCTTCTCATTCAAATAGACTCAGAAGCACTTTCTAAGCTAATCCATGTGCAGAGTCACACTGGAGAAAATACAGTGGCACCAGTGAAGAATCATTGCTTCCTGAGAACAGTATATGAGTTCAATGTTGCCTAAAAGAAGCTCAAGTTTCTGCTCTGGACCTCATCACGTGTCCACCAAAAAGAATGGCCAATTTCCTGGCCTGATTCTGGGCCATATTTTCTAGGTAGTGTAATCTCAGTGACAAGTTTAGCAATGTACATTGGGATGGCCCTTATTGGTCATTTTATTATTTGCAGGTAGAAAGACATGAAGGACCTGATAATTTAATATTTCATGGCTTGCTCTTACCTGCCTCTTTTCTTGTTCCTCCACTTGGCTGGTGGTCAAAGAACCTAAGTTTTGTTTCTACTTGGACACTACTGCCACAGTCTGGGAAAACACAGACGGGGCCTAGGCCAGAATTCTCAGGATCTTATCAGCCTCATTGTTGCACTCCACCAGCATGGTCATTTGTCACCTTTAAGTATGAGCCACAGATGGTCCAAAGTCAGTGTACCCTAGAGGGAAAGGAGCTCAGGAGACCACCTGGCTGGCTTTGGTTCTAATTCTACCTCTAATCTATGATTAAAATCATAGATGATGACTTTATAGGTGATCAGGCTTAGCTTGCTTACGTGCCACACTTGGGTTCCACAGTTGGGTTGGGGTCAAAGACTTGTCGAAATTTGGTGGCTATTATGTGATCTTATTTCCTATGAACGCATTTCTTTCAGACATCTCACAGGGTGTTAGTGGGCAGTTAGGAAATCAGGAATTCGCCACAATTTTCATGTATGTTCTCATTAATTCTCTTTCCCAGTATTAGGGAAGAGGGACAGATGAAAAGTGTGTTGTACTAGGAAAAGCAGTTCACAGGATTTCGTAGTCCTTGGTTTTGGTCATGATTCTGCTCCCAGTTAGTTTGCTTCTGATAAATCAACTAACCTGTCTGGGTTGCAATAATCCCCTGTGGAAAATGAGAAAGTTGGACTACACCAGCATTTTCTAACATGTCCTTTAGAACAAAAAACACTAATTTGTCAAGTAAATAGGGGTTATACTTCAAGTTATGGTAGTAACCTGCGCCCTTGATTTTAGCATAATCAAAGCTTAATACATTGGGTCCTAAATTTGCCCAGCTTACTGGACATTTTATATAATATCTATAAACATGTAGATACTTCTACACATATGTGTATATAGAAATATAGATTCATATATGAATATG
>NW_017734377.1:0-4124 GCF_001890085.2 Hipposideros armiger
AAAGGAAGCCAAAGGGGGACTAGTCTGTTTTCCCTGATTCTAGCTTCAAAGCTGCAGATGCAAATGCCTCCAGGAGCCAACTGGACATTTTATTTGAATGAAGCAGGCCAGCTGGGGGCGTGGCCAACTCGAGAGCATTCTGAGCCTCAAATGGGCTGAGCCCTTCCTCAGACCCAGCTGCTTGTATCCTAGCTGGAATGTTGCCCTAATCCTCAGTTTACTGTTTTGTTGTGTTTTTCAGGTGAGCCAGAAATAAGGATTTTTGTGAGGCAGAATCTGCCAAGTGCCTACAGCAGCTACTTAAACACAGAAAACAAAAACACCAAGATCAAAGGAAACATGACAGACTGGCTGAAATGGACACATGGGTGGCCTGCAGGAGTTAGCCAGACTAAGTGGTGTGAGGGGCGAAAGATGCTGAATCCCTGCTATGGTGAGGTGGGCTTGCCTTGTGTGGTCCTTGAGGCAAACAGCCTCAGGTCATGTTGGGTGGAGAATGAACAGGTCCTACCACCTTCTTTCACCTCCTGGAAGCTCCCTGCCCTACCCCACCCCCAC
Organism: Hipposideros armiger; assembly: GCF_001890085.2. NCBI lineage: Eukaryota > Metazoa > Chordata > Mammalia > Chiroptera > Hipposideridae > Hipposideros > Hipposideros armiger. The sequence goes on from NW_017734377.1 coordinate 559, forward strand.
CCCAGCTGTGCATGCATGGAGTCAGAGAAACCTGGGCAGTGGGGAGTCAGCAGAGCTCCTCCTTTAAGGGCAGGGGTATATTTTAGTGAAGCGCTGGGTGGGGAAACCAGAGAGAGAGGGTTTTGAGAGGAACTCCCACGGCAGGACTGGGGAAGGCAAGGAAGAGAGAAGCCCGCAGACCCCCATGTCAGGACACCATATCTCTGAGAGACTTTACTGGGGTTACTGTACCCTCTCCCTACGGACCACCACCCCTCTGTCTATGTGGCACTACAGAGTCAAAGGAGTTAGCTATACAAAGCCACAACTCCCAGCCTGACTGCCCCATGCCTTCTACCTCACCTGAGGTAGATGCTGAAACAGAGCCCCACAAACTTGCATCACAGCTCCCTGTGGGCTTAGGCGTGGGCAAGATTGGCCAGAAGCAGCTGTGAAGTGTCAGTAGCCACCCACTTTGATGGGATAGAGACAGAATGGGGTTTCTGGGGGCAGCAGACCTCAACTGGGTGGAGCACTTTGTGGAACCACCTGCGGTTTGGGGCAGCTACTGAGAGGAGCATGGACTGTCATGCCCTGGAGCTAAAGAGAAGGCTCCGTCCTCTGATGACCCTCCTCTGTAGACACACAAAGTACAGTCCAGTGGGACGAAGTACACTGGGTTCGGCAAGGTCCCACTTTCCTGGATAAAATACTTTCCAAATGCAAGGTGACACATCTCTCAAGTTCTGAGTGCCTCACAGGAATTATTTATACAAGTGTAAGGAAAATGAACTATGTAAGACCTTAGGTCCAAGACTGACTGCCCCTGGGTCGTCTGGGAAATGTGAGGAGGCCGCCCACAGCCCTGTGCTTGTGGAGTGCCATGTTAGGGTGTCTCGGCTGAGGGTGGGGCTTCTGCTGTGCAGGTGTGGCGTGAACTCCCTGAAATAAGAGTTTTAGGTATTAACTTGGCTCCTGTTTACCTCTTAAGCCACCCCTGTCAAAATACCCTTCTGGGGAACCTCCAGTCCATCTGGCTTCTTGGGCAGTTGCCACATCTTTGGTGTCCAGAGCAAGGGACAGCAATGTGGGTACTGTCAGAGGGCCAACTTCTCCCTGGGCCTTCCCATCTCTCGTGGGCCCCACTCCCCACAGCTCTTTGACTGTATTCTCACGCCCCTAGTCAGTCTTCTGAGACATCCCCCTCGCTTAGTGTCCCTGTCCTTCCGGCCCCTCACGCAGGTGCAGACCCTCCCCTTGAATATCCCTTAGTCTCTCCCCAGATCCCTGCCAGCTTCGTCTTTCTGCCCCTTGTTCTGAACCTCTTCTAAGCTGCTTTGTGCCCCTCTCTACTCAATTTATTCTATTCCCTCTGAGCCCCAAGATCTCCCTCTCCCTCTGTTGTTCTATGCCTCCTCCCTGTTGGGTGCCTGCCCCCAAGGAGCCTCTCCATCTCTGGTCCCTCCCCACCTCTTCCTAAGCAGTCACCTCCCCAGTTCCCTTCCCCCACAGCTCATCTCTAGTTCCTTCGCCTCCCCCCTCCCTAGACCAGACCAGCTAAGTCCTATTCCATTTTTAGATGACTGACTATGATACTAGCTGAACTTTATTCACAGCCTGAATTTACAGCTGTCCCTTCCTTTCATGCCCCATCCACCAAACACACCCAATCTTTTCAACGTGATAAAGTCCTTACACACAACATGTCATGTCCACATACATTTGTATTTTTCAGAACAAACAACAGTGATGCTGGCAAAGATGTTGAATTAACAGGGACCCTTAAGCTCCCACTACACTGAAAAGCAACAATATTTTGCATGTCTACAAAGCATACGCTTGTTTGCACAAAGGTGGCAAAGTTTACCCTAACAGTTAGGACTTTTTCACCAAATCGTAGACATAAATATGGAAATCATCATCAAACTTGATGAAATACACAGAGGGTTTGGCTTCCACTTGGTGAATGACCATGCCGATCCGTTTGGAGCCATCTTCTTTGGTATATTCCACATGTTTACCTATCAGGCCATCTACAACTCCTCCTGGCTCCCTCTCTGCTGGGGGAGGCTCGCTGGACTCTGGCATGATACGCAGGTCTCCTTCTTTATAGTCATCTAGAAGCTGGTACATGTACAAGACAGGATCTTTCTCATAGGTGATGTAAAACCAGGCTTTCATGATTGGTGCTTGAGCTAAGACCATCCCCCTCCACTCATCCTTGGAACCATGCTCTCCCTCAAACATATGTTCCACAGCTTTACCAATTATGGTATTTGCAAGGTTTGCATCGCTGACTTGAGGTGATGCCACCCTGTCAGAAAGGATCTTAAGGGACAAAACTCTTTCATCTCTGTGAAGTTCCAGTCCATAGACACAGTCAATTCCATCGTATTTCACCAGGTAAAGGGACGGATTTATAGGCACCTGGTCCAGAACGGTTCCTTTCCACTGGGTGATGGGTTCATCACCTTCCTTCCACCCATGTGAAATTCTGCAGCCCACGATGTTCCTGCGGGGCTGGGACGAAGGTCTGCCCCTCTGTTTCTTTTGGCAAGTTTTTTTCTTCGTCATGTTTGCAGTCCCGGTGGCCCGTCCCGCAGGTGCAGGTGCCCTGGCTTGTTGCCCTTCCACCTCCTGTGCGCTGGGGGTCTTCATTGAGCCTGCGGCGGGAGGAGGGAAGACAAGAAGACGCTCAGTGTGCCATCAGGTGGAGCTCTCCGGACAGCAGGGTCTCTAAGTACCCTGCGCTGGCACCTGAATGCTCCCCATGCGCCCGGCAGCAACGCTGGAAGTCCTGGCTGCTTGCCTGCAAGTGCTCTCCCTCCTAGTTTCTTTTAGGCTGCGGGGAAGGGCAGCAGCGGCAGTGGTGCTGCCTGGGGTTAGAACTCTGCAGAAGGGGGCGGGCTACCTCCTTGTTCAGAGACCACTGCCTCCGCCGGCCACCCACTGGCACCCACTCTACCCGTAAATCCCTTGCAAAGCGCCGATCCCTCCCAGCCATTGACCCGCATGCACGCGCTGTCCTTTGGCCCTGAAAGCCTCAGCCTGCTGCCCACACGCCCCCTGCCAAGCCCCAGTCGCTTTGCTTTCCTGGCACCCAGTGCCCTCGCTTCAGTTTCTTGCCAGCGTCCTAACGCCACCCCCTTTTCCTATAGCCCAGTGCACTTTCCCACCCCAGCCTCACTGGGAGCACGCCTCCACCCCCTTAATCCTGCAGGATTCCATCCCGTCTCCCTTCTCCATCCCGGTGCCCACCAATGGCCTTGGCCTGCCTGGTGTCCACTGCCCGGGACCACGGGCCTCACGTGCCCAAATCGGACACCTCGCTCCTGCCTTCGCTGGGAGCCTGTGGGAAGGAGGGTCGGCAGGCGCTGAGCCGGGTGCTTGCAAGAGCGGGGAGGAGGGGAGGATCTGCAGGCGAGGAACGTGTCTAGGAGGGCAGCCGGGCTGCCGAAGAGGATGGCGGCTGTGTCTCCAGCACCGGGCTCGCTGGCCCTCCGCCTCCCTGTCAGCGGCGGCAGAAGCCCCTCTGCCACATCGGGCTCCCACCAGCCGCTCCTGCAGCAGCAGTCTCCTCCCTCTTT
>NW_017734378.1:0-1090 GCF_001890085.2 Hipposideros armiger
CCATGTGAGTCTAAATGATTGTGCTAATGAGAAGAGACTTTTCACCCTGTGTCCAGTCACAGACTTTATACCAAACTCCTCTGGACTATGTTTTCCAAACAAATGAAGACAAAGGATGGAGAAAACATCGTTTTCCAGGTATGAGTCAGTTTGAAATAGGCATTTTTGAGGCAAAAATGTTAAAATTTCTGGAATATTTTTCTGCTTGGTTAAAAATACTTGAAATCTTATACATATGATAAAAATCATACCTACCCAAGTATTTTTCCTTTTCATCTTGGACCTTTGTAATTTTCAAAATGTGTGGGGTTAAGATGGGAATTACATAAGCATTGGGACCTTACTCTTCCTTAATATGGAACAAAAATGTTAAATAGAGAACACCTCTGTATGCTGGTGTGCTCGCAAATCACTTTGGGTTTTCCCCATGATTCAGTCAGTGATTGAAGGGTGATGATGTTTACAAATTATTACTATTTCCTTTTCTGTGAAGTTTCAGACTTGAGGCTTATGCATCTCCAGAAAGGCAGTCAGTCAAACAGTGCTGCCTTGCTGATGAACTATAGGAATCAGAGACAGAAAGGTGTAAAAGGTAGTGAGGATCAGAGCAGATGTGCAGAGTGGAAGAACGAATGCTGACTCACCCTCAGGGCACAGGCCCCCGGGGCATAGTCAGTGGAAGTGCTTTTAACACCTTGTTTGCACCGAAGACATCTTATCATATTTTTTTTTCTAAGAGAAGTTTTCCTAAATAGGAGTCTCTGACTTTAGGCAAAAGCTGTTTCATGTTCTTAAAACTGAAGGAGCATCTACCAGAAGTTCTAATTGCTGTTCCAAAGCTGAAAAGTAGAGTATGTATTAAAACAAATTTCTTGATTTTCTTCACAATGAGATTAGATTACTAAGATTCTACCTAGGCAAATTGTTTAAATCCTACTTAGATAAATCAGTTATGTCACACTAAAACAACAAAACAACTTAAAAAACATTTAGAAAAATTCCATCTCCAGATATCACATAAGTTTCTACCTATCAGTAGTTGATTTAAAAAATATCTATCTATATATAGACATATATATATATATATATA
>NW_017734378.1:2845-4069 GCF_001890085.2 Hipposideros armiger
ATATTATATTAATTTCATGTGTATACCATAGTTATTCAACATTTATATAGCTAAAGAAGTGATCACCATGATAAGTCCAGCAACCATCACTGTACCACGCTCTCACAACATTATTGACTATATTCCCCATGCTGTACATTACATCTCCGTGACTTATGTGTTTTATACCTGGAAATTTGGACCTCTTATTCCCCTTTACCTTTCCCCTGCTTTTAAAATTTTTCAATTAAAGTTGACACTCAATATTATTTTATATTAATTTCAGGTGTACAGCATAGCGGTTAGACATTTATATAATTTAAGAAATGGTCCCCCTGACTATTCTAGTACCCACCTCACATTATAAATAGCTATTACCATATTATTGACTATATTCCCTATGCTTTACTTTATTTTCCCATGACTGTTTTGCAACTACAAATTTGTATTTCTTAATGTCTTCACCTTTTTCACCCAGTCTCCCAATATCCCCCTCATTTATCACCCCAACAAATCTAGTACCCATTTGGCACACTACATAGTTATTACAGTATTATTGACTATATTCCTTATGCTATAGCCTACATCCCCATGATTATTGTGTAACAACATATATATACTTCTTAATCCCTTCCCCCTTTTCTCTCACCCCCAATCCCCTCCCATCTGGCAGCCATCAAAGTATTCTCTGTATCTAGGAGTTTGTTTTTGTTTTCTTTGTTTATTTTGTTCTTTACATTACACAGATGAATGAAATCACATTGCATCTGTCTTTCACTGCCTTACACTCCACTCAGCACGGTACACGCCAGGCCCATCCATGCCTCCACATATGGTGAAAACCAGTTTCCTTCCACGGCTGAGCAATATTCCATTTTATATATGTACCACCTCCTCTTTATCCATTCATCCATCTACACACCCCAGGTTGCCTCCACATCTTGGCCATTGTAAACAATGCTGCAGTGAACATATGATGCACATGTTAGCATTTGGGTTTCTTCAGACGAACACTCTGAAGTAGGATTGCTGGGTCCTTTGTTGTCTCATGTTGTAGCCTTTGTTTTAAAGTCTCTTTTGTCTGGCATAAGTATTGCTACTTCAGCTTTTGTTTGTTTGTTTGTTTCCATTTTCATGCAATGTCTTTTCATCCCTTTACTTTCAATCTGTGTGTGTCTTTCAATCTGAAGTGATTCTCTTGTAGACAATATATGTAAGGGCTTTGTTTTCTCATCTATTCATTCC
>NW_017734379.1:0-1932 GCF_001890085.2 Hipposideros armiger
CTCCTGCAGAGCCCAAGCTTGGAGGGAAGGTTCCAGAACTTGAAGCTTTTGTGTATTCTAATTAAGGGAATAAAACTGTAAACAGATCACCTGACTGAGCTGAGGTCCCCTGAGGGGCCACTTAGTCCTCTTCTCTCTTATACTTTTGAACACCTGCCATCACAAGTTAAAACAAACTTTAGTTGTATTTCATAATAATAAGCCCCTCCAATGAGAGGTCACAGCTGACTTGAAGAAGAGAACCTCCTTTTTGCCTCCAGACTTGGAACCTCCCCCTAGTGGCTAGGGTTGGCTGGAGAGACCCAGATGGCCCGTTGCAGTGAGTTGTAAATCTGAGCTGAAAATCTGACAGATTCCTGAGGTGGGGCTGGGGTGGGCCAAGCAATAGGATAACTTTGCAGAAACACTTTGTACGTGTAACATCAACACTGTCAACTCAGCTTCCAAACAGTTTTAAACACAGTTTTAAACATTGATTTTAAAGTACTGCTGAAGCTAACAACTTGTCCAATAATTAGGAATACACTTTATCTTAGTTTCTCATGCTCTATGTTTAGTAAAAAGTGAGAAGACCTACATGGAAAGGAATTAAGTTGTTTAAATTAATCTGTGGCTCTATTGGGAGTGTAAACAAATTTAGAATTGTTTCCTGCTGTTCTCTAGAGCACTAGAGAGTATTTGTTGAACTAGCTGGTTTGCAATTTTAAGAGCTATCTTCAAAATTTAGGATAGTGAAATATTATNAAAAATATTAAAAAACTGTGATGCTTAATAACAAATCACCATATCGCACCTTATACTGAACCCCATCCATGTGGTTTAGGGAGCTGTAACTAAGGCTGGCTGGCAAAGATAAGGTCGTTTTCTGCATACAGATCACACTTCAAAGAAATAAACCCGAGGTCTTGAACTGCCTTAACCACTAGTTGCAACGGGCAGAACAACACTGTGCTAAGAGATAAGCTCTCAAGGGGGCAGTGGCTGTCCCCCTCTTGGTTGAATGTGGTTTATCCTTACTCAGGAGGACTGTGTGAATGTATGTGTTTGCATATGCAAGCTTGAAGGCCAGACTGTCTTTTGTGGGTCTCTCTAATTCTCACTTTCTTTACGTTGAAACAGGGGGATCTTAATTCCTACCTTACAAGGGCTATTGCAGAAATTCAATAAAAATAATTTCGTGAGAGCCCTCAGCACTGTGCTGGCATTAAGTGGTTGTTCAATAAATATGTGCTGGGTGGAAAAAATAGGTTTTTCTTAAGGGTCTGCTCTGTAATTTTTCTTAATAAAAGCATACAAGCGATATCTCCAAGTAGATACCATGTCAAAATAAGAACAGGTGGAAACTGTCCTAAGTGGAATTGCCTAAAGAAGAGGTGTGTCCAGTGTCATTATTTTATGGGCCGCAGTTAATTGTTATTCTGGTGTGTTCCTGGCTTCCTCTCCTTCCACCATGAATTGTTCTGTGGGTGAGCTTCCTTAGCTGGGGGCTGTGATAATTAGACCGCGGTCATGCATCTGTTCCCTGTGGGCCAGTTAGCTCAGCTTGGCGCCATATCCATACACATTGATTTTAACCCAGCTGGCAGACTCAAAATGTGTGACCACGTCCCAAAAGACAGCAGGCGGAAGGGTTACTGCGGATCTGGCAAATAACTCCCGTTCGCTGGAGAAGCAACGCCCTGGACTGCTCGGCTATGGTCATTGTGACCTGAAGGTGGCGCTGTTTTCAAGGAAGAAAGGTATGGAGATGCCGGTACCTTGTTTTAAAAGTGCGTGTGTTATAGAACATCATTTCAGGTACAAAGTTGGAGAGAATCTGCAAGGTAATTTGGTGCAATTCCCGCACTTTCCATGCAAGGAAACTGAGACTCAGTGATATAAAACCCTTGCCTGAAGTCACACACAGAGGCAAGCCTAGACCTGGGTTTCCTA
>NW_017734379.1:3826-4688 GCF_001890085.2 Hipposideros armiger
GCACATATACCAGCATGTAGTACTAAATTATAGTATAATGTTTTAGTATGTCCCATGCAATATTTAGAATAAAAAATTCATGGTTTAGCTGAAATTAAACATTAACTGGGTGTTCTGCATTTTATCTGCTGACTTTCTGTATGGCCAGTGGCATCGGGGCAAGTCATGGTTGGAGGAGATGGCCTTCTCAGCAGAATCACCATTTTTTTTCTCTGTCAATCTGCACTTTGCTCCATGGGCCCCAGCCAGGGTGATGGGAGGCAGTGGCCACCTGTGACCTTATTGTGTTATCCCTACAGGGAACACCTGGATGTGGTTCCCCTGAACCTGTCTTTTGTAGTCAGATAAGAATTTCCTGAACAAAATACTCCTAAAATGTCTTTTCTAGTAAAAAAAAAAAAAACCCAAGAAAACAAAAAAACACCACTTAGAATACCTCTAGTTAGACATTACATTGTGTGTCACATATCATCCACTGGAAAGAAAGCGCTAAGCATTCCTTTGTTTGTGTAGCGTGTGTGGGAGAAACGCATGATTTATTTTCAGGGAACCCCCACACAGCACAGCGTTTGCAGTTTACTAAGTGCTGTTTTTGATGTGGGGTGTGTGGCCCCTCCCACCTATTCCCAGAAGATTCAGTGGCCCAGTATCTGTGTGACTGCGCTCAGTCAACCTTCCCAATTTAAATAAGGGGAAATCCTACTTCCCTTCCCCTTCCTCTCTTTTATTTATTTATTTATTTTAAACCATACCAGTTGCCAAGCATGTGGCTGGTAAAATAACAACAGCATTATGTCACTTAGGTAACTAACCTCCTGCAGAGCCCAAGCTTGGAGGGAAGGTTCCAGAACTTGAAGCTTTT
>NW_017734380.1:0-1186 GCF_001890085.2 Hipposideros armiger
AATGCATATTTATATTTCTCTAAATGCATGTAGATATTTTAGCGTTTGAAAAACTCCTGCAGTTTTCTGTGCCATCGGGTTGAGCTCTTCCCCCCACCATCCAAACATGATTTTCCTTTTTGTTGCTATGCTGAGCTTAGAACAGTTTTTTGAAAGGTGCATCAGAAGAATGAAGTTAACTTTACAAATGAGGAAGGAGTCTGTAAACTGTTCCTTTTGTGACAGTGGCTTAAGTTCTGTCAATAGCATTTCATTTGTGCATGAAAAGACCTCAACACCTGGCACAATGAAATAATTTTAGAACTCTCTACTCTTGCAAAAAAGAAAACAACTGTGGGAGTGATGTTTCTTTCTGACAAGAGAAGAAAAACCAAAGGAGGAAGAAAAAAATTAAATGCTTCTTGGGAATTAACAGAACTGAATAAGTGAGACTATACTCAGTGAGGCACAAAATGAAGTAATAGGAAGTCATTCCAGGAGCTGAAAAGCACTTAGGCCAGGAGATAGAGCTTTCTCAGCAGAGCCTTTCAAGGCTCCCTTCCAAGAGGGATACATTTTGAGTCCAAAGTTTGTCTGGTTCTTGTGTGGTATGACTGCTTAGGTGAGTGAAGTGATCGTAAGATCGTATATATATATATATATATATATATATATATATATAGTGGAAGACAAGCTTTTGTTTTAAGAATCTTATCTGAAATGTACTGAACTTAAAGGCTGTTAGCAATCAATTTCTCTGAGAAGTCGTATTTCAGAATGTTCCTCTCTCAAATATCCTGGTAGCTTCCTCTTCATAATTGACTTTATAACTTTTTCAAGGGGCTAAAAATAAGTGCAAGGAAAAGTATGTGGGAACTCTATATTCTTCTTCATAAATATTTTCTGGCTGCTGTTAATCATAATCACAGTCTTCTAATTACATAGCATCTCGTTCATTTGTCAGCAGACATGAATACTCACAAAATGCTTTTGTTGACCATTTTCTAGGAAGATAAAAGCCTACTGCCAAGACAACTTGTTCACATTCAGAGTTTTACCTTAAAACAAAGCCTTTGATTAAATCCATTGGGAGGGCTGGCTGAGTGGCACATTGGGTAAGAACTGGCTTGGGATGCCAGAGGACCCCGGTTCGGATCCCACATATGAGGGCCAGTGACACTGCCCTCTGCAGCTAAGAATGGCAGCT
>NW_017734380.1:3193-3941 GCF_001890085.2 Hipposideros armiger
TGATTTTTTTTATCACTTCACTAAATTTTAGTTCTCATTTGTACATTTTGAAACTTTCTACCCAATGGTTAAATTCATGTTACTTTGTCTTTTATGAGCACAATTTCTTAATGTATTTATTTATCTTGCCAATTATGGAATTATTTTATTAGATGGTTTTCATTATTTCATTGTTGTCGAAAATAGGATTTTATTTTTAAATGTTATATATACCAGGGGTGCCAATAAATGTATACACATATTAAGAGATGTTATCTATGTATTATTACTTTTTGAAGTTGAATTGAATTACGGTAGCAATGTGTAGTATGACATTCGCTCAAAAGATGGTGTTAATCAAATGAGTGCTAGCATCACCATGTGACAGGCAGGACAGTCAAAGAAAATGGCGGAAGCACTGTTGTTGTTTGAGGAACATAAGACCATTTTGAAGTGATATTTGAAATTCAGGAACGTTGTGGAAATACAATGACAATGGAGGTGAGAGTATGTAACAAAACCTCCAATACGCCTAACAACTGCATGCATTTGTGATAAGTTTGAGATGCATGATGCTGTGTGAAGAAATTGAAATGGCATGTGCAGCAATACAAGTGGACACTTTGGTCAACATTGCTCAAGCAGTAGTTAACTGTGATCAGAAGTGTCTGGACACTGATGGTAACCACTTTGAGCACCTCCTGTAATTGCAGAAGTCAAATGTGACTTGTATTTATCTTTTGTTATTGGTATATGTATATTTAGTATT
>NW_017734381.1:0-4159 GCF_001890085.2 Hipposideros armiger
TTTTTTTCCCAGTCCAAAGCCTAGAAAACGAGTAATCAGATGCTAAATTGAATATACTAAGGGATTTCACTGCTGTCTAATTTTTCACAGATTAATGGCTTCACATACCTTCTCTCATATCATCTTATGCTCTCACATTATTATCCCCAATTTCAGGAGGATGAGGCAGAGGCCCAGGCAGTTTAAGCAACTTGCCCATGACCGAGCAAGCAAGGAATTGGTAGAGCCAGCACAGAGACTCAAGAAATTTGACTTTGGTTCCACGTTCCTTCCATTCGACAAGAGCTGCTCTTGTTTATCCGAACTGGATACAGACACGTTGAGGAGTGGTGCACAGTGGTTTTGGTGTCCTTCACTCTTTGTACTATCAAGTAAACCCTGTCCACCATCTTCCATAATATAAAGATAGTTGCCTGAATAACTGATAAAGCATTCTAATCTTGTGTGCTGCCTTTTTTTTTTTTGAGAAAATAATACCACATAGAGCATGCATGATCTAGGACTGATACATTTATATTATAGGGAATCATAAAGAAAAGCTAGGATTTCTATATTTTTCAAAAAGTTTGCTATTTACTCCTTAGTTTAAGACAACATGATTTAAATACTATCATTCATATATTTTGAAACTAGCAAAAATATGATGGAATCAATTATAGAACAAGTATAAGTAATTACAGTGGATAATTCCACTCTGCAACTTCATAATAATGGCTTACATTCATCCAGTGCTTACTATATGCCTGCCACTGTTCTAAAATGCCATCAAATTGATCAATTCTTTTAATTCTCATAACAGCCACCATATGATCTATGTGCTACTATTTATCTACATCTTATCAAGGAGGAAACTGGGACCTCAAAATGTTAAGTAACTTGTTTAAGAGTTCAGAGCTATCAAAATGCGGAGCTGGGATTTGAAACCAGGTGATCTGACTCTGGAATCCAGGCTCTGACCCAGGATGCCAAACATAGCCCGCATTACCACTTTGAAAAGTGAGACCCTTCCTAACGTGCCTCAATTTTAGAACAATTTCTCTCTGTCATTAACTGTGTGGTTACTGTGCATTGACTGTATGCACTGTGTTTCTTTCCAAACCCATGGGCTCCCCTAGTTACTAATTGTATTTCATTCTTATATTTCTATTTTTTCCATTGTTTTGCATCTCTGACAATCAGGAGCGGGGCCTCTGTTTCAGTTCTCAATGTAACACAAGCTTGGGATATAGTCTTTGCAAAAACTATCTGATTTATTTTTTAATAAATAAATGAGTGTGTGAGTTATCATGTGAGATAGCAAATGTTTATAAACCTGGTTGGACATAACTTTCTGGGAGAGGAGGCTCTGTTTAAAGCTTTTCCTAAAATGAACTCTATAGGGGGTCATGTAGGAAAAGTACAGGAATGCAGCAAGAAAGCTGGAATGTGTGTATAAACTAGCAGTGTTTAGTAAGTAAATTAACTTCCCTGGGCTTTATTTCCTTTACCTATGAAATAAAGCTTTGCCCTATGATTTCTTGGATTGCTCTCAGTTCAAAATTATGTGACATTATGATTCCATAAATTATAAAAGAATTTCAATGACCATTTTTTAAAAGCCTTAATTGAGCATTTTATTTCTGTCAGTTGACTTTTGCTGGGCTCAGGAGTACCAGGTTTTTCTTTCTTCTTTCTCTCTCTGTCTCTCTTTTTCTCTTTCTGTTTTGAAGATAAAAATGACTCCCCAAGTGGTACAGTTATTTTCCAGGCTCTCTCACAGCTGAAATTATTTATCACATAAAAACCCCAAATCAAAGCAGTGACATATCCCTTGTAAAGTATTCACAAGCTAGTCAAGCAACATTAAAAGTGGAAAATATGTCTTTGCTCATAAGGGGACATTGGCAAAGATTAAATAGACTTCTATGAAGTTCAGGGGTTAAGGCCATATTACATCATTATCAAAGCTAGACATTTCCTTCAAATAATGGGTAACAAGAGAGCCATCTTCTGTCCTTGCTGTGCATGTGGAAATCTCTGCGACAACAGTGGAAATTTCACATGAAGAACTGATCATAAACTGCTTCTTTGACTTATTTATTTAATTATTTGTTTGATTTATTAAATCTGCCTGAGCCTCTGGAGTCAGGAACGTAACTGTGAAAAACACTAGTGTGCATAAATTTCAGTCTCTTTCTCAACCTCACAGTTGGGATTCTCCATATCAATCAGACAAAAGCCTGGATCCAGCCCAGTGTATTAATGAAAGTTGCATTCTCATTTTGCAGCTTTAAACAGAATTACATTTGTTAACACATTTCCTCTCTGATCATTGTCCAGAATGCCTCAGGTTTTCTAATGTTTATTTTGTCTTTTTTCTAATTCATTTTCTGCTTCCAAGGGTCAATTGTACTACAAAATAAAGAAGGGTTGATGGAATCTTTTTTTTTTTTTCATCAGAACTCAAGTCTTAAGTGTATTTCTTTGGGAAATATAACCCTAAGCAATAAACAGAACTAGAAGAGAAAAACTGGCTGACAATTTTCCTTTGTAGTATATATGATTGTTAGTATTGGTTATAATATATTACTAGATCTACTGAAGCAAGAAATACTGGTTACCAGTGGGCGTTGTTTACCTGTCTATCCCTGTTCTTGAAGAAAGGTTTGAAATTTTCAAGGGTAACTTAAGAGAAAGATCAGCTTGTGACCTGTGCTGGGCTCCATGTTTGGTTTCATGCTCTGTTACTGCAGTTTTAAATCTTAACAGATTTTGAACAGGGGGCCCCACATTTTCATTTTGCACTGGGCCCTGTAAATTATGTAGCCAGTCCTGCTTAAGAGTATGATCTAATTAGGTAATTTAAGTGATCTCATAGATGCCAATTTTATTTCTGTACCAGGGCTAATTAAACTAGAAGAGCAGTAGCAGCTGCCATTCACTGATCTACATGTACCCAAAGCTGTATAAAGGATCGTGTGCTTCATATACAGTATGACCTTGAAACCTGAAGACATCATTTTCCCCATTTTTAAGGATAAGAAATCTCAGCCGCAGAGATCTTTAATAGCTTTCCCAAAGCTACACAAGCAGTAAATGTTGGTGACAGAATTTAAATTCATGCCTTCAGCTTCTAAGGTGCATACTCTGTCCAGTACGCCATACCACTTTCTGTGAATGTTTGCTCTGAACTCCTATTGGAGCATGGATTCACAGAGAACACTCGGGTGCAGGGACAGTCTGTAGAAATTTCAGGAAGACTTGGCATTTCAGGATGGGGGTTTAGTAACCAAAACCTAAATATCATAAGGGAATCCATTTGACTTACATGTGGTTTCCTGAATGTAACAAGATTTTTCAAATGATGATAAGACCAGTTACCTCAGAATTGAAGCCTTTATTTTATTCATAAGTAAAGGTACCACTTTATGAATGTTCTCTTTGACAGTGTAGACTATGTCTAAAATTCTCAGAGCACTTGGCACATAGATTAGAAAAACACTGGTAAAAATGGGGCTAGTTCTCCTCTACTGAGAATTAGGTATTAATGCTGTTTTACTTTGCTCATAGTAGTCTTCAGATAGGTCACAAAGTTGTCCCTTCTAATCACTCCTCTTCAATGTTTCCTGTCAGCTTCTTTCTTCAGTCTCTCCAAGGTCATCAATCTTTTCAGTTGTCATTGTAGGACTTTGTGGACATCCAAGCATCTGACCAACTATTCTGCTCCTTTTGTCTTTTTCCTTGCCATTGACGATAAGTTTTTAACTGTTGCCTACCCTTGTCACATTGTAAACTTTCTTTGACATCCTTACATTTCTTTCTCTTTTAAAAATTAATTGAAATGAATGAGTAACTAAATATTTGCTGCAGTTCACTTACCTTTTTAAAATCTGATTCTGTTTTCTGCTAATATTGAGCTTTGAGCTTTCATTTTTAATGACTTGATGGAAAGCATTTAACCAATGATAGTCCATCTTTACTAATGAGGAACATAGCATGCTTATTTAATAAAGAAGCACTTATACAAAGACAAGTAGCTGCAGCAACTCTTCTGCACTGGACAGATGGTAAAAATGGTTCTATTTAAAACAGCTTTGTAATAGGCTGGTAACATTTTCTAGTCTCTTTGGAAAGATGGTGTATTCTAGTGAATGGAGAAATTATTGTCACCAATTTTTTA
>NW_017734382.1:0-4158 GCF_001890085.2 Hipposideros armiger
CCCTATGGTCTGTGTATCGGACTTGGCCCTTTGTCTCAGAGAAGACTTTGAGTGAGATGAAGCTCATTTGTTATTCCACACAGAGGAACTTTCATTTTAACTGTCTCTCTTCCCACTAAGAAAGTGTCATGGGGATTCTGGCACCTGGAACAGTCTAAGGAGCTTATTATGATTAGAATAAATCCTGAATAACACAGTCAAGATTGAGCGCCTGAGAAAGGGCATCTGGAAACATGAGCTTTTAAAATGCTAATGGTTTGTGTTATCTTTCAGGTGGTAAATGTGTCAAGGCTCGAGGGAGATGATAATCCCGTGCAGCTCATCTACTTTGTGGAAGATCAAGATGGAGAAAGACTCAGTGCGGTCAAGTCTTCAGATCTGATTAACAAGATAGATATCCAGAGAGCAGCCATTATCTTGGGTTACCGAATTCAAGGAGCTGTCGCCCAACGTAAGTGCATGAGGCTTGGCCCCTGAGTAGTCAGTTGTCTGTGCTGTGCTGGGGTCAAAAGCCAGCCTTTTTTTTGATAGCAAACTCTGAATTTAAGGCCTTCATGTGTGTCTGTAGTAGATTGATGTCTCAAATCCTTATTTTTAAGTGGCACTTACATACGATGTCAGTTGTTAAAAATCATTTGCCAAGACCTTCTTTATTTCAGTCTCTTGAGGCTGTACCCTTCCCTGCTGTTCTCTACCTTGCATTCTGTATTTGTGGTGTTATAGTAGCTTAAGTTAAATTTAATATTCCTCTGCTACCTCCTGTACTACTACTCTTTTAAAAATTTGTTTGTCTTAGGTAAAAACATGTTTTATCTGTATTTATTCCAACATCTTTTATGTCATATTTTGAAGGTTGGTGGGGACAGTGAGTCACGCAGGAAGCTGGGAGGTGCCCTCTGCAGTTATTGGCTTCCTTCTGGGTCTTTTAACACAAAGAAGTCCTTGATCTTGCTCTTTTCAATCCTGTTTCTCCCCCACCCGGTCCTCACACCACTTCACAATTTAGAAAGCAGTATTTTGCTATTTCTTTATTATTTGGGGCAGATACTAGACCCCTACCCTCCAGTCATGGCTGCTCTCAGTGCCTATTTTTTCCCAACTCACAGATTTTAGGTGTTTAAAATTAAGAAAAGGAGAGGCATGGAAGAGTGTATTTCTCTAAATATACATTGATGAATCAGGCTGCTATTTTTATGTGGCTGTTTTTCCTTTATGATCCTGAGAACAACCCTCATAAGAGCTCGGCGATCCTTGCTCCCAACAGTAGATGGATAAGTAAACGTTTAGAAGGAATTCTGCATCAGAGACTATTGGAGAAACTCTGTACAGAAAGTATGTAAGAGACAAAGGCAGTTTTCAAAATTGACAGCTTTGAAATGATCCTCGGCAGTAGACGATTCTTTGTGAAATCTATACTTGTCCCTGGAAACTAACCAGGATGAGGGCTAATGGCCACACTTTCCCCATTTCTTATAAGATGATGGTAGAGTTGAAGCAAATAACCATTCGTGGTTTGCATTTGTGTACTTGAGCTATGATTGTATATTAGTGTGTTCTATTTCAGAGCAGTAAGGAAAAAAATAACAAAGCACTTAACATTTTTTTCATATATGACTTTTTAACTTCATGCATTTTATTTTTGACATTCAATATTTTATGCTAGTTTCAGGTGTACAGCATAGTGGTTAGACATTTATATAATTTATGCAGTGATCCTCCTGATTAGTCTAGTACCCACCTGGCACTATACATAATTGTTGCAATATTATTGACTGTATTCTCTATGCTGTACTTTACATCCCTGTGACTATTTTGTAACTACCAATTTGTATTCCTTAATCCCTTCCCCTTTTTCACCCAGTTCCCCAACCCCTTTTCCCTCTGGCAACCATCAGTTTGTTCTCTGAATCTATGAGTTGGTTTCCGCTTTGTTTGTTCATTTATTTTGTTCTTTAGATTCCACGTATAAGTGAGATCCTATGGCATTTGTCTTTCTCAGCCTGACGTACTTCACTCATATATGACATTTCTAATCGTAGGAGAGGTGCCCCACTTAAGCTATGCACTTCACCTTTTATAAAAGGTTAATTGCAGCAGGGTATGGGCACCTCTCAAGCCTATTTCCATCTGCTCTTTGCAGCTCTCTTTCTCAGTTTCATGCTAAAAACCATAGGGATCACAATCCTGGGATTGGAAGCCTCAGCCAACACCGAGGCCAGCCCAAGGCAGCTGCGGGTCCTGGTGTTAGGGTTTTGTTCCATCAATCTGTGCATTGAACAGGGTTTTCTAGGTTAGAGCTAGGAAGAGTTGTCCCAGCTCCTCAGTTTGACCCTGTCACTCCTTCTATATCTTCAGCTATTTTCATGCAAAATGAGCTACATAGATACACTATATCCAGGCCATATTTAAAAATATTAATGTTTCACGCTGTCACTTTTTCCGTTTCCTGCTTAGTCTCTGCTCTGTAATTTGTTCTTTTGTAGTTTCTCATGCTTAAAGTGCTTGAGCTCCCCTCCCATGTCACTCTCTTCAGGGCCTCAACCCAAACTGAAAGCAGCACCAAGAATCTTTTTTGTTGTTATGTCTTTGAGCAGAAACATTGAGATCCCATAGCATGTGTTAAGCATTATTGGATACCAAACGAGCGTAAAGCTCAGTCCCTGCCCGTGAAGACGGAGATGGATTTGAAAAGACAAGACTTAAAGCCATGACTGTGTTAATGAGCAAAGTAGTGCAGTATATCAACCTGATACAGTCATGTAATAAAATGCATTTTAAAAGAATAGTAAGGCATCTCCTGCAAGACACAGACAACCAGAACAAAAGAACTTAGACAATGGGGGGAGGGGGGAGAGGGGGAGGAACTAGTGTTGTCATGGAGAGCTTGTTATGCAGCAGCCCGAACCAATCAGGAGGTTCGGGAGAGAGGAGCAGCATTTTGGTTTTCGGATCCTGGTGACTGGACCCTGAGCTTTACGAGGAGCTGAGTCCTCCAAGAGGGTGACTATGGAGTGAAAAGGACGAGGGCCCAGTACTGGGAGGCGGGGTTAAGGAAAGGAGCTGGCAAAGGACATTGAAGCATGATTGTCCAAGGCCATGGAAGATGGGGGGCTGAGGTGGGGTAGGGGTGGGGGTGGCAGGAGGGTGGGAGTAGCAGATTCAAAATGAGTAAGTTTGATTTAATGTGATTTTGAAATTGACAGCTGGTACCTTCAATTAAAAGCCATATTTCAAGGGTTTAGGGAGAGACACAGGTGAGGGGATTAACGCAGTGATCATGTTTATGATTATAGATTATAGATTATGTTTAGGCTTTCTAATTTTTGGTATGGAAGCATTCCTGCACTGAGACTTCAGGGAGAGCTGGTAGAATAAAGTCAGGAGACCTGAAATGAACCTCTACCATAGAATTAGCCATGTTATTTTAGACACATTATATATGTCACTCTGATCCCTAATGTTTTCTAGCTGTGTGGTGTTTGTTGCTTGGTCACGTTTCTTCCTGTCATCAGGAGATCGTAGCCTCTCACCAGCTGCCTAGAGCTGACATGACAGGGACCTTCCAGGTTTCTCACAGAAGAAGGCCCGTTCACCGCCCAGAGGGCTGTCCAGTAAAGGGCTGCAGAGGAGTTATTCAGAGACCTTCCTTCCTTGTCTGCAGCCGTGGACAGGGTGAAGAGGCCGTCGCCGGAGTCCCAGAGCAGCAACCTGTGGGTCATCGTGGGCGTGGTCATTCCCGTGCTGGTGGTGATGGTGATCGTCATCATCCTCTACTGGAAACTCTGCCGCACGGACAAGCTGGACTTCCAGCCCGACACCGTGGCCAACATTCAGCAGCGGCAGAAGGTAAGGGGCAAACCTGCCAGCGTTCACACAGGCATCTTGCAAGATGGGCCGGGGGGAGCTCAGACTCTTGACTCTGAAAGACGGAGAAGAGAGCTGTTGGGGAAATCTTTTGGTTAGAACGGTGGTGTCTCCTTGCCTCCCTGTTTACTTACTGCTGCCCCAATTCTTCTGTTGTATGAACTATATGCCAGAAAGATGAACCTGTATAAAGGCTTCGCAATGCTATGAGCTCTGAGTTCCTCTGCAATTTTATTTTTGAGACGACCAATTAGAAGCTCCCATCTATTTTGGGTATGAATTCTGATCTATTTT
>NW_017731381.1:0-53292 GCF_001890085.2 Hipposideros armiger
TTCTGGATCTCTGCTACGCAACAGGGGAGCCAAGGAAGTCTAGAGTACCAACAGAGAAGCCCTCTCTGTGCTCACCCATCATTTTCTGTTCTATTCTGAGTCAGCCACCTTCATGCTATTGTGGGGGCAGCCTATGAGGTCCCCTCCTGCAAACATCCTAAATGGGGAGCAGGGTCAAAGCCTCTCCTCAGCTTCCAACCTTCCTGTCTTGGACCTTGGTGCAGACAGGAAAAGGAGAAACCCTCACCTCCACTGCCCACCACCCTTCTTTCTCCACAGTCCTCCAGGGTCAAAGGAGTAGGCCTTCCCTTTGTCTTTATTCTGGAAGGAGACTTTTGTCTCTCTCCCCAAAGAGGCATCCTTGCCCCTTTTTCTGGAGCTACAATGGTAGATAAAACAGAGGGAAACTAGATCACCTAGGAGGTAGCACACACCTCCTAGAAATACCTAGGAGGTATTTCAGAAACAGCCCCCACAAAAATGTGATGTCCAATAGACATGTGTCGATTTGCACAGTATGGGTGAAAGAGCATGGACTCGGAATTCAGGCTGGCATGTTTCAAATCTTGGCTTCGTCACTTACCAACTGTATGAAGTCAAGACGAGCATCGTGGCCATGGGCAGCAGTGAAATTGTTTGTGCCACATCACTGGAGTGATTTGAGCCTGTTCACTGTGCTTTCTACAGGCGGAACTTCAGATTTTGTTTTACAAGCTGATGATTATATTGTCTGTCAATGGAGCTTAAATCCTCGCATCTAGGAACCCACTTAAAGACTTGTTCAAAGAATATCTGGGTCAGAACTACTCCCCTTTTCCTTCTTGAAATGTTAAAATTCAATAAGAAAGTGACCTGTTCAAAGATGAACTCTATTTTATAAAGATGTTTGCAGTGGGCCCTGGGTAAAAAATATTTCATAAACCAGAGGAAGACACTAAATCAAGGAGTGGAGAAAGAAATAGACTTGCTAAAGCAGGACTATTTTGGTGCGGGAAGGTGATATATTCTACATTTTTTACTATATTTGGCTGCAAACTCCAGACGTTTTTTGTCTTGATCTATGACTGAGATTCTGTGGCAGGGCACCATTTGAACTAACCCTCCCCAGGGCGTTCTGCTGCAACAGGAAGCCATAAATGATGATGACTGGGTGAATATTTTGAAAAGGGGAGAAGGACACAGTTTCAACTAGAAAGTTCTGGTGGATTCATGGAGCTACTGAATGGGTTGTCTGGGTCACAGGCAAGTCTGTAGATGGACCACAGACTGTCGCTGGTAGGACAGGCTGTGCCTAAAGTGGCTTCAGTCAGGGGCTGTCTCTGTTGCCAGTTGGGCTCCCTGGGATGCAGACTGAGACAGAGTTTAGCAAGCAGGATGTTTACTAGTGATGCCTTCGGGGTCTGCACCTGTGGACAGGAGCTGAGGGAAGCAGAAATGGGACGAAGCAGAGATCCTGCTGTGATATAGTCCCGGGACAACCTTGGCTGACCACAAGGTGAAATCTGGGGCTGGAATGGCCCTTCAGAATTGGCCCTCATTGGGAGAAGGGGCTGAGCTTTTACACTACGGCATCAATTAGTCATTGGATTCAGAGTGAGCTTAGGTGAGATGGGTCCACGGGGCAGCTGAACTGTTGGAGGAGCGGACAGGTGAAGGGTGTGACCAATAGCACCCCTAATATCTGGGGCAACGAGACCTTCCTTGCAGTGAGATTTGGGTGGTGCATCCCAGTGTCCATGGTGGTTTTGCTGGGGGCCTGGGAATGCCAGGTCTGTGCACAGTTGGTTGGAGGTTTGACAGGGTTTATTTGCTAGGTTTCTCTTAATAAGCTCCAATTGCTAGTTGATTCAATAACTCTTTCCTATGCCAGAGACTTGAGTGAGAACAGCACACAGCAGTTTCTCTCAGACATCCAGGCTGCTATGGGATCTTTTCCCTTCTTGCAAGCGTAAGTAGTCTGTATAGAGTGGTGTCATGATGGTTGTGTGGGCTCCAGAGCTGGACTAACTGACTTCCAAGCCTGGCTAAGTCACATCCCAGCAGCCCTACCTTAGAACAATGGCTTGGCCTCTCTGACCTTCAACTTCCTTCCCCTGGAAAATGGGACTAATCATTGTATACAGCTCATATCATGTTACAAAGCTCTTTCCTAGAGCTTACGGCAGTCAACCAAAGGTGTTGTTGTTATTTGTGTTACCAGTAATATGTCAGAAAACAGAGGGGAGCCACTCATTTACCTTTCCCAGTCCCGATGTTAGCATGTTGCCAGCACAAGGCTAAGCCTGGGCTTTGCGGGCAGAGGTCCTGTTAGGGTCACATGTGTATCCTCTATAGGGTCTCTGGGGTCGGCTCCTCCTCTAAAAATCCTGGAGATAGCTGAAGCCACAAAATGAGCAAGCAGGTGGTCTTGGCAATGGGTGTTCTTGCCTAAAACAGAGGGCAATCACGAATCACGTCATCCTCAGGAATTGTCAGTGTGAGGTGCTGGAGTTTCAGCTGCGCATGTGCCCAGAGATACACATGGAATCATATGGGTGTGTTTGCATATTAAAGATCAGTGTTCTCAAAGCAGGTCCCTGTACCTGCTGAGGCAGCATAACTTGGAGATTTGTTAGAAATGCAATTTTGGGGGCCTAACCTCAGACCTACGGAATCTGGGGGTGGAGCCCAGAATCTCTATTTTAATAAGACTTCCGGGTGATTCCGATGCATGCTCATGTTTGAGAATCAGCAGTATAGACAAGGGGTCAACACATGGTTTTATAAAGGGCCAGACAGTAAATATTTTAGGCTTTGCAGCCCAGGCCTTCAGTCTCTGTCACTACTCCACTCTGCCATGATAGTGCAGAAGCAACCACAGACAATTGGTAAGTGAATGGGTGTGTGCCAATAAAGCTTTTTACGACAGGCAGGCTACAGCTTGTCAATCTTTGGTATAGGCACATATAGGTTCACAATTCTTCCTTCACAGTGAGCTCCCTCCTCTACCAAAAGATGGTCATTCATTCATTCATTCATTCATTATTTCATTTTATTATTTTATTTTATTTTTTCCATTGTATGAAGGACCTCTGCATGCTAGGAGCTCTGCTAAAACCAGGAAATGCAATAGCAAACAAGAGAGACACCACCCCTCCCTCATGGAACTTAATATTTAATGGATGACATAAAAAAACAATTCACAAATAGCTATTATGATCAATGCATGAGACTTCCAAGAGTTACATAGGGTGACCTGACCTAGTTGGAAGGCAGAAAAGGCCTTTCTGAAGAACTGTCCTTTAAGATGGAAACCCGAGGATAGTTACTACATACCTCGTACTGTTGTAAGAACTTTGTGTTCCTAACTCATTCCATTCTCAAAGAATTCAGGGAAGTAGGCACCAGTTTTATTCCTGGCTTACAGAAAAAGAGATTGAGGCCCAAGGAGGATGAGCAGTGTGACCCTAGATTTGAGCCCAGGCAGTTTGGGTCTACGGGTTGTGTTCTTAACCACAGCTGCATATGAACTAGATCATGGGCAAGTGAACGTTCTCACAAAGGCAGCCGCTTACATACAGTCTAGTGAGACAAACAGCCCCTAATTGAATAATTTCATTTCAGGGAGCCTATTATAATCTAGACATCATGACGAGTCTATTGTAAACGTGATGTTAGGCGTGATGGGTGCAGCTGGAAAGAAGTCAGAAAGACTTTCCGCTTTCATAGAACAGACGTCACTGAAAACTGGAGCAGGAGAGTGGGTCAGGTAAAAGATATATAGGAATTTAGGGGATGCGCTGAGCTTTCATTCAATATTGAACCGAGAAAGGGTGAAGAGATTAAGAGCAAAGCTCTCTTTTCGACTTTTTTGCTCAGTGATATCTCTAGGGCTCTTGTTGGTTAAATCCAATTTCTGGCCACCAATAGCTGGAGAATAACTGTCCAATAAGATATTTTTACCCACAGGCACTCTCATATGTAGAACCATATTATATATATGCAATGTTTCATCATGTAGGAAAGAGAAAGAGAAATCACTAGTTGGTGTGGGGTTACAGGGTTAGTGATTTGTTAATAAAACAAAGTAAATCCTCACTTAACACCTTATCCCCAAATCCTACATTCTAGACTAATTAAACAATTATGTTTTATCACAAAATTCTATCCCAGGATCAATAGCATAAGCATTATAACATGTTTAAGTTTAAAAGCCCTCAAAAAATGTTGTTCTGTGAGAACATATATTCAAAGGATAAGAAGCAAAATAAAAGTAACACATCAGAGACATATTTGCATTAAGTATGCCAGAAAGAGAATTATGATCTATGCTAGAAAAGGAATTCATGCGAAAAAAGTCCATAATTCCAAAAGTTAAATATGGATGTCATTTCAAAAGACATGGGCAGGACATAGAGCTCATGATATAGTCAACCGAAATACTAATAAGTGCAGACAGTATTTAATCTCAGGGGTAATCAAAGAAATTTGAACTCAAAATCACTGTGATATAGTTTGTCAAATAAATTAGCAAAGTTTATGAAAACAATATCCTGAGGAGATTAAGACGAACTGAATACTCTCACAGTAAATGGAGTTAGAAATCAGTATACATTCGGGAAATTTTGCAACCTGGCAAAATATATCAAGAATCTTAAAAATATTCATGCCCTTTGACCAAACAGCTGCACTTCTGGGAATTTTTCTAATGGCATTGTATTAGTTTCTTAAAGCTGCTGTAACAAGGCAACATATAAACTGGTTTCTTGCACAACAGGAATGACTTGTCTCACAGTTCTAGACATCTGAGATCGCAGTATGGGCAGGGTGGTTCTCTTCCAAGGGAGAATCTGTCCCCTGCCTCTCTCGTAGCTTCTGGTGGTGTGCTGACAAGCTGGCATTCTTTCACTTATGAATGCACCACTCCAAATTCTGCCTTCATCTTCCATAGTATTCTACCTGTGTGTGTCTGTCTGTCTCTGTGTTCAAACTTCTATTTATAAGAACCCTGCCATGCTGGATTAGGGCCTGCCCTAAAGACTGCAGCTTAATGTGATTATCTGCAAAGGCCCTATTTTCAACGGAAGTCACATTCACAGATACTGAGAATTAGGACTTCAACACCTTGTGGGGAGCTACAATTCAACCTATAACATACATGATCCAAAATTAAAAGAACCCCCCCCCAAAAAAAATACTCTTATTAGCAGAAAGGCATTCGTCATAATGTTATTTGTCATTGCAAAATATTAGAACTAATATAAAAATGTAACAGCATGAAATTAATTACACTTGCACTAAATGCAGTGAAGTTTATGCAGGCATGAAAATGATGTCACGAAGAATTTTAAAAATCATGATGGTAATATGAGCAGAGTTTATGCTATAATTTAAGTAAGAAAATATACAAAAATCATGTAAGTACTGTGACCCCAACAATACAAAATGCATAAGAAAACATTATACGGACAAAAGAAATGCATGAAATTGTTCACAATTACTGTGAGAGTCTAGAGGTATGACATAATTTTTTTTTATTTTCATATTTTATATTTTTCTAAGTTTCCTTGTTCAGCCTATATTACTTTATAGAAAAAAAATTGATTCTGAAAATGCCCACGCTATACTTAAAGATAAAAAGGCTTGGCATCCCTCCACTCATCAGAGCTCATTAGCACATGAGATTTTAGATATACCAGGTTAGTTTCCAGGATGGAGAAAATTAATTAGAATCCGAGGAACTTCTATGCCCCAGAAACTCTGTATTAACCATCAGAAGACCTGGATTTTTATAAACATGCACACAAGGTTTTCAATCCTAACGTTAGTGGCTTAGTAAGCCACTTCCCTTCTCTGAACTTCATTTGATCCATAAGTGAAATGAGAAAACTATGCATTGTGCCAATTCTGGAGGGCTTTCTGGGTTTCAAGCTGAGTCTATACCTTCCTCTCCTGCAGGTGCCTCGTGACTCATAGATGTGTTAACCCCAGCCACACCCAAGCTGATTATTCCTGAGTATTCTTCTACCAACAACCTCCTCCTGGAATATCAAATCCAGTTCCTGTCCCCTCCTAATTATTTCATCTCTGTTGGTGTGGTTCTAACTATTCAAAGTCAAGTTGTCCTACTTGTTTCAGTTCCTGGGCTTTCACGATGTTATTTTTCCCAGGAAGTTTACAATGATTGCATTTTTTTATAATGAAATTGTGGAATTAGAGAACTGAGTTCTGGAAAAAGATTTCCAAAAAAAAGTAATTTATCCAGATAAAGATGACCTCACTCTTCTTTTGAATGATATTATTCTTTTAAAGATTAATAATATTGAGATTATGCTAAGTGAAATAAGTCAGGCAGAAAAAGTCGAGAACCATATGATTTCACTGATATGTGGTACATAAAACTGAAGACAACAAAGGAACAAGACAAACAAATGAAGAAACAAAAACTCATAGGCGCAGACAATAGTTTAGTGGTTACCAGAGGGCAAGGGGGGAGGGGGGTGGTAGATAAGGATGAAAAGGATCAAATATATGTTGATGGAAGGAGAACTGACTCTGGGTGGTGAACACACAATGTGATATATAGATGATGTATTACAGAATTGTACACCAGAAACCTATGTAACTTTACTAACAATTGTCACCGCAATAAACTTTAATTAAAAAAAAGAAAAAAAAGATTAATAATATTAACTATAATATTCTATATAGTCAAAATAATATATTATTTTAATAATGCGTATTTATGCAATTGGGGCCACAATTTTGATTCTGTTAACACTGCCTCACCACATATTACAGCAGCTAAAAGATTCTTAGGTGTCTTAACAGAGGACGATGTTGATCTCCTAGTACATTTACCATTTGCCTCAGACAATCATTACCATTTGACATCTCCATTGTCTTTAAAGAAAGAAAGCGTCCGTTAAATGAGAAGCTACTTCATGAGCTGATTGCCCTGACTCGTGTGTGGCAAGCCCGATCCTGAAGCAGGAGTTAGAAGTTGCAGAGCGGCTCGTCTAAGTATAGGAGAAGTGATTTGAAGTCTTCTGGGAATTCCAATAGGCACAAGGTGAGGGGAGAGTAAGAACAGGAGGGCGGGGAGAAGAGCAGAGGCAGCGGGCATTGGGCAGGGAGGACCAGGGAGGAACTCCAGGTGTGGGCGTCTTTCTACAGGTAACAGGTGAGAGAGCCTGTTAATGTGTAAGTTCCTATTGTGTGATCTCTTGGGGAAATTTCAGCTTGGTATGAAGTTTACTACATTTAAAAATGCGGTGTATGAGTGCTTTCTGTTCTGTTTTGGTTGTTCATATGTATGTGTTTTAATTGATGAAAAATTTGACATTCATCCCACACTGAAGCAATGAGGAACCCCAGAGGTAGTGGGGACCATGAGATTATAAGGATTATAAGCTCCCTGGAATTGGGAGAAATTTAGGGCGGCTACAGGCTTAGATAATTGTGGATTCAAGAAAATTGTGTCTTTGTCTCAAGGGTTGTGATGGTTCCAGCAGACCTCTGGATTACAGAAGAGCACGGTCAGCCTCTTCTGGTAGGAGGGGACCCTCTCCACCCATTCTCCCTTCCTCTGGGCTGCAGCTGTCCTGCCAGCTGTCCTGAGGGTCTCTTTCCAGAGGGAGGAAGCAAAGCCTCCAACCTACACATTTTAAAGGGCTTTTTTTTCCCCTTTTTAATTGAGGGAATGTTGCACAATGCAAACGAACAATGCGCCTCTCATTTCCAGCCTCCCCCAGATAGGAGCTGCTCCTTGATTGAGGCAGGAAGGAAACCGACGCTGGGCTTTTCAGAAACCAGGGCTGGAAGGAGGAGACCAGCCTGAGGCACGTTGCACGAGAGGAAAGCCAACACCGCTTTCCAATCACTGATTCAAAGCTTTCCTTTCAAGCCCTTATGGGATGTAGCATTATCGGGGATGAATGAGGCATCCTTGAGGTTACCCAGAGAAACATGAACTGGCTGAGTATTTTCGTCGCTGGACTTAACATTTGGACGAAGAGAGAGGGAAGAACATTTGTGGAGCACTTGCTGTGTGGTAGGCTCTGAGACAGGCACTTCACAGCCATGGTCACATTTAATACCATTTAACAGTGTCCCTACAAAGCATGTGTAATTATCTCACTATACAGAT
The DNA here is from genome assembly GCF_001890085.2 of Hipposideros armiger. Taxonomy (NCBI): domain Eukaryota; kingdom Metazoa; phylum Chordata; class Mammalia; order Chiroptera; family Hipposideridae; genus Hipposideros; species Hipposideros armiger. The sequence continues at coordinate 8,129 of NW_017731381.1, forward strand.
GATGGATTTGAGGTTCAGTATAAAGTGACTATGCCACGTGACCAGTACATGTGCCAACCACTGCTGAAGTGGCTTGCCAATGATTGATTTGGGGAGATGATCTGGCTGGTAGCTGTTGTACTGGGCAATGCGGATATAGAACACTTTCGTCACCGCAGGAAGTTCTATCAGGCAGTGCTGTTCTAGAGAGGCTAGAACAGATTGAAACAGTCCCAGGTAATAGAAAAGGAGATTTGTAAAAATGCGAGATTTGGTAGGAGTGAAGCAGAGCATTATGGGACTCCAGGAATTCAGTGGGGCTCCCTAATTCAGGACCTCTAAGGATCAGACAGAGAGGGTTCAGACCTGGCAGAGGAATAAATGACCTTTCTCCAAGGCTCAAGGATGGAGGACATTAGGTAGATGATGTAGCTCAGTGGGCAGGGCTGCAGGCAGATGTTAGGGCATGCCTGCACCTTGAAGGTGGTCATAGCAGACATGAGCTGTAGTCAGCTTTGTCCCCAGCTGGGTAAGGGACTGGTATGGTTGAACCATATGGTTGACAAAAGGCAGAGTGTCGCAGGTAGAGGCTGATGACAAAAACCTTCATTCAGCCCATTTCATGTTCACATGCAGAATGCACACACATGGTGTGTGTGTGTGTGTGTGTGTGTGTGTGTGTGTGTGTGTGTGTGACTGAGCCGCTTATTTTCTCTCATATCCCAGATTCCAGTTGGACCCTCCTGTGAGTACCTCAGATTGGACATGGAATCCTAGAGATGTTTCGGCATCTAAACAACTCTCTTTCTTCCTTTCATCTGTGGGGATCTCTCCTAAACTGTCCACATTGAGCTTTCTCCTCATGGGATTAGGAGATGAGTTGGCTCGGGCTGTAAAACAGCTTTCTCTTCAAATGCATGTTGGAAATGTCTGCCTAGCTCAGTCATAATTATGCACACTAGTCTGGAATAAATAGAAAAAAAAAGACTAAGTGATGGAAAGGACTTACATGCCAGCGAGGTCTGTATTTGCTCAGCAATAATTGCAGCAGAAATGTCTCCATCAGCTGAGCCTTGTTTCTATCCGAATCAGCTCCTGTGCTATCTCTAAGAAGCAGTTAACCACCACCGATGTGCACATTCCCTCAAACGTGCCCGTAAATAGAGTACTTGTACAAGTCGCTCCCTGTGGGGCGGGGGGGGTCTCTGTTAAAGTCTCTCTTACTCTGGGCTCAAGTTGGAGATTTGCAATTCACTAAACAAAGGCTCTGCGAAGTCCCACAGTAAAGAAATCTTTTTCATTCTGTTTAAGCCAGAATTTCCCAAGTTAGTTTGTAAGGTTTTTCTTCCTTTTCTCCTCTTTTCCGCCTCCTTTCCTTCTTCTCCTTCTCCTTTTCTCAAGGGAAAAGCATGTTTGGCACATGTACTGGTCACGTGGCATCGGATAGTCAATTTACTGAACCTCAAATATATATATATTTGAGGACTTCCAGAACTGCTTCAGAAAGTGTAAGAACAATGGGGTAAGTGTGTTCGAAGTGGGGGAGAGTATTTTGAGGGGGATTAATGACAATGTGTCTTTTACTGTAATACATTTTAAAAATTTAAACATTCATTATATTGTTTGATCACACCTTGTATACGCGTATATACTCATATATGGAATACAGCAGCTGTGGAATAAATAAAGCTCTATAGAACATATTTATCTTGGTAAACACTAGCATAAATAAAGCTGAATGATGACATGGGGTGGGGGTGGTGTGTGTGTGTGTGTGTGTGTGTGTGTGTACACTGTCTTTCACTTTCAGGGAATCTGAAACAATGATGTGTAATTGGAGGAGGCTGTGATTTCCATGGGCCTGTCCTGAAAGTCTGGAGATAACCCTTATAACTTTCTGATCCTTCCTAATCCACTGCCCAAATTTTATTTGGTGAACATAAGTGCTACATGCCTTTTCTTTATTAGTTGAGTTTCAAATGCTACCAACTCCATGATCACTAGGCCAAAAGTTACCTTCTCATGTAATCTGCAGAGATATTTTATCTGATACTTAGGTGAAACTTATGGTGAACTGACATGGTTTGCCACTGCATTGGTTTCTTACTATCTTTTACTTGGTATATTTTCATGTCCTCCCAATTTACCTCACTTTCCCACAATGTCACCTCCAGTCTACCATGACAAGGATTATCATAAAAAAAGACCCCTCCCACTTGGACCACATCATCACTCTCCAGTAATGCCTTTACCAATTCTGTTCCTTTCTCTTAATAAGTCTCTTTTCTCACTCACCTATCAAATTCCCAGTCACCCTTTAAGACTCAGTCCAGTGACTCCTGCGGACTATTGCTTGGTGTTTGCAGGACAAGTTATTTCTTCTGTATTCCCCTTGCATTTTCTATTTACCCACACTTTTGGCTTTTTGCTTTTAAAGTAAAATGGGAATTATTGGAAAGAAGTTTGTATCCAAGATAATTTTGAAAAATCTATACTGAACCCAATCTTTCCGATCTTCTAGCCTTTTTTGATAAACTTACACCATTGTCTTTATCTATACCTACTGTATGCAGTATGCTCTGAGCATTGGGCGCTGTATGTTACATACATTTTGTCTTCAACCCTTAAGACAAAACCGAATATTTGATCCCCACTCTACAGATGGTCTTATCCAACATCGTCTGGCTCCACACTCTCTGCTACTTCCACTGTGTCACACTGCCTCTCAGGTACCTGCTTATCTATATTCTGTGCCACTCAGCACACTCCATGTTTGTATAATAACCACCTTTCATTCTCAAATAAACCTTCCAAGGTCATATAGTATCCACAGCCATAACCAAAGAAAGGTGAGTCTTATTTGCCCAAGGTCATGTAGTAGGTTGATGATAGATTAAAACCCTGTGTTCTTACCTGTGCATCACACAGCCTCAGCTTTCTATCACTCAGGAGACAGAAGCCTGGGGTTTAGAATGAAGACCAGGAAGCTCTGCTGGATTCTGAGTCATAAAAGGAGACATAGGAAGAGTCAAGGATGGAATGAGTAACCACGAAGGACACACAGGGGAAAGAGGGACGTGTTACACAACACCACGAGTGCAAGCAACAAAATCCAGATAAATGAGCCTTTTTCTTCAACTAGTAGATTGCAAGGAAAAGAGAAGAAGAAAAAGGAAAGGGAGAGGAAGAAAGGGAGGGACATAGGGAAAGCAATGTGGTAGATTAAAAGAGAATTGGGTAATATATCAATGATTGCAATGTATGCATCTTGTTTCAATCTGATTTTTATGTAAAAATCCAGAAAAATGAATTAAAAGGAGATTAAGTTAAATATGACTAATGGTTAACGATTTGATAAAGTTAATAAATGTTTGTTCTTTTTCAGGTGTGATAATGTAATTATGTTTAAAAGGAAGCCCTAGTTGTATAGAGGTAAATGTTAGAATATTTACTGATACAATGAGAGATATCTTAGACAGTCTTGAAAATAATTTAGGAGAGGGACCATGGGTAGAAGTATAAATAAATCTAGATTGGCTAGAGTCTATAATTATTGAATCTGGGTGATGGGATTTTAAGAGTTCACTTTTATTCTGTCTAAATTCAAATTTTCTAATTATAAAACATTAAAAGTAAACCTTTAGCCAAATATGCCCATTTCATGAGTAGAAGGATTGATAGACATTTTAAATGTTTTGTTATCAATAAATGAAGATACCAAAGCAGAAAACATGTCTTTGGACCAGATTCTTGTCCCAGTAACCAGGTTCTTGTGTAACTACTCCAAAGCAGTTTGCTAGGTCTACCCATTTGGAAATAAATTGCCAGGAAGGGAAAAATCACAGCATTTCTCCTTGTGCTCTGTCACTTGTTGTCATGGCAGCTTACGTTTTGAAACTGGATTTGGAATTACCCATTGATCATTAAAACATGTGAATTTTTGGCCTAGAAACAATTTTGCAGTTTTATATAATGTGATCAGTGTAAAAGATTCCAGGAGAGAGCCCATGTTTTTTTTTTTTAAGATTTTATTAGGTAATCAGGGAAGGGGAACAGACAAGTTGCTGTCCTTTTGTTCTTCAGTCTAGTTGTGGAGGACGTTGCTTCACTGGCCCATGTTGGTATTATCATTGTACTCTCCCTGGGTGAGGCTGTCGCTCACTGGCCATTGAATAGCCTCTCATGGCGGCTCATGGTGGCTCACGGCAGCTCACGAAAGCACATGCCCGCCGCCGGCCAGTCTCACAGCAGCCTACGCTGTCTCCCAGCTCCAGGTTGAGCTGTTGTTCACCATCTTAGCTGTAGGGGCACAGCATCACTGGCCCTCATGTGGGATCCGAACTGGGGCCCTGCTGCTCAGAGCTGGTGTCCCAAGCCAACTCCTAACCAACGCGCCACTCATGGGTCCAAGAGAACCCATGTTTGCCACAGTTCCATGGGTGTGTTAAAATGAAGAGTTTCCATAGTAACTCTTTCTACTCCAATGTTGGTTGGTCCTAGATGATGGCATGCTGAGAGTTCCCAACACGAAAGAGGGAGTGAGATGGAAACAGCATGAGCTGGTCCCTGGGAGGGACTCATTAGACTTGCTTCAGAGAGAGGAAAGTCACTTAAATCACCAACCCCAAGAGTAAAGCAAAGTTAAGTTCCATTGGGTTCAAGGTTGCGATGTAAAAAGTCTCATTGCAGGGGTGGGGAATGGTGACAAAGGGGTTTGGGTCTTAGCAGAGTTTTCTTCATTCTATCAATGTCAAGCTCATTCATGGAGGCCTATTTAGGAGGTGGTGGAATTGGTCAAATAGGTACAAGGCCTTGTGGAGGAAGGGTCTGGCTGAGATGCCATGTTTCTTTCCTGGGTTACATGACCCAAAACATCCAGATTGAGAATCAGGACCAAGTACAGGGGACCAGTCAGGCAATCATGCCTTAGGCAGTATATAGGAGTTTGGGATAAAAGCGCCCCTATGGATATCTGGGTATGTGTTTCTCTCTCATCCTAACACATGTTGGCTGCCATATACAGAATGTAAGCTCTGAAGCTCACTTTCCTGGCGGGCAGTAATGTGCTGACATCTTCCTAAACTAGGTCTCCATTGCCCTAGCATTGGATAGGGCTGAGGATGGAGTGGCGGTCATCAGTGTCCACAGCTGTGCTGGGAAGGGTTGGGGCAAGTAGGGTGAGCAATTTTTTCAGCAGCTTCTTTTGTGGCCCATGAGAAAATGCGAGGCAGCATAGCCTAGGAGATAAAGTATGGCCTCTTTGCCAGACCAGTTTAGAGCTAAGCATGAAGGTAATGCTCTGGACCAACAACTATTGACCTTTTTATGGCCAAAGCTTCCCTGAGTCAGGGAGCCTCAAATTCTGCCATCGACACTCCAAGCTCCATGCTGTTTACTTATCCGATGGAGCTGCTCCCTTGGAAAGCTGTGTTATTCCTGTAATGCAAAGTGACAGAGAAAATAAAAACACCCAGCTGAGAAAAAGCCACAATGTTAATGTGAAACACAAACTTTCTGTTCATCTGAATCTCAGTTTATTTTAAAACAGAACCATAAAGGCTCAGATCCTGGAGATGCAGAGGGGCTGTTGCCACAGCTGCCCAGCTCTCAGATCCTTCCCTGGTTTGCCTTCTGGTCTTAATCCTCTGCACTTTTCCCATGAGTCAAGGTGGTATGATGTGGCTTTGCCCTCCCTGAATATGACGCGAAGACCGAGGAAGAGCAAATTCTTGAATTTACAGTAGATGAGCTTGCAACGAATGTCACCATGCTCTCCCCACTAATTCCAAAGTCCTATGACCGAATGAAAGCTTGGCCCAAGTTTTGAAAGAGCTTTGTTCTGGATAAATCTGGCTTTTGCATTTCATCTGAACCAAGTTTGGTGTCTGATCCCAAACTCTTACAGCTGGCATTGAGCAACATCTGGCTGGCATCTTCTCTACCCTGTTTCCTGGTGTTTGCCTGTTTTTTGTTTTTTTTTAATTAGCTGAGTTTCCTTCATTTTATTTTCTGAATGTCTTCTGAACAGCACTATCCATGTAAGAAACGTGGCCATGTAAAGCTCTTGGGAGAATCCTGCTATGTAGGCTGCTTCCTGTCCTCGCTCTACCTCGAAACTGGAAAAACAGGAGCCCGTGGTGGAAAATGAAGAGAATCAAGTCCAAGTTTAGAAGGAGAGCAGGAAATTATCCCAGAGGAGGGGGTTTCATGAAGCAAGGGGAGGCAAACTGTGTCAAATTACACCTCTCTAAGAGGACAGTTCAGGAAAGGAGACACTAGGTTAAGAATTGGTGTCTTTAACTAAGTAGGGTAGTGATGGTCACAATCTGAATGCAATATATTAAGGAGTGCATGGGAGTGAAGGAAAAGGGGATATTGCCTTTGGAAGGGATATGCTCTTGAACACTAGTTCTTACCTTGAGGTGCATAGTAGACTCCCCTGAGGGCATTAAAAAAATACTGATACTCTGGCTCCACACCAGAGATTCTAGCTTAACTGGTCTTTTGAGGGAACTTGTTTTGCTTATTTTATTTTTAAGGTGAAAATGAATTGACTTGTTTGTAGCCCAAGTATAAGTAGCCAGTAGAGAAGAAGAGATTAAAGGTACAAGGTGGGTGGTAGAGTAATGTTGTAATGAGATCGCCAAGAGGGAGTAGCTGGGATTTAGAACCCAGGTGGCTGACCTTGGACCTGGGCAGGTGGAACAAAAGCACAAGGTGGCTTTCTTTGCCAATGAGCGCTCTCACTTGATGGTTTCTAGTCCATGATGTTAAAGGCTAGGTTATCTTCTGAGAATCTTTTAGATCGAATGCAGAGTGTCTAATGAGGTTTAGGCTTGGCTTACGGACACTGCCCTCCCCATAATAAATAACAAGGGGGAAACGTCTTTCCTGAACTGAAATATAATCATAAATATATTTGTGATAAAGGTGGAAATAATGGAAACGGGTGGGCAAAGGGGGGGGGACAATAAAAACTTACTAATAGTAAATAATGACTTGGGAAGGGAGCAGTAGACCTAATTAGATACATACCTGAGCCCTTCTATGAGAACGTCTAAAACTTCAAGGACAATTCATTCCAAAGCCAACTTGGCTTTCTCTTGAATCATCCAAGGAAGGCCAAGTTCAAGCTAGTGGTCTGTCACCCTGAGTTGGTCTTAATGGTTTGTGCTAGAAAGGAGGAGATAAGGCCAGAGTAGAACAAACCAGTGATCCAGAGAAACTGAAACACAGACAAATGGTGGTACTCTAGGTGGGAAGGCATGAAGACAAAGTAGACAAGGTCAGAAGAGAGAAGGAGGCTGACAGTGAGGAGGTGGGGCCGGGCAACGGAGGTGGGTGGGTCCTTGACAGTGCTTATGGGTGCACTATCTTTTCTGTGGCCCTGTCACTTAATTTGAAAGTGGGTGTAACCTGGGTCTTAAAGAGCCATTTGGGAATACTTATCACCAGATTTTATAATTATTGGTTCACATCTCTCATACTCAGTAGAATAGGTATTTTTAAAGAAATTAGTTTGTTTTTGTGTAAAGATCAGATGTCCAAGACAAAAAAAAAATCAAGTGATACAAGAAGTATAAAATAAAAAGGAAGAGTCTCTTTCCACGTCTCCTACACCATGAATCCTGCTTCCTGCTTCCCAGAGGCAACCATCATTATACTTTCTGGGTAAGAATTCTTTTTTTTTAAAAAGATGTTATTGGGGAATTGGGGGAGGAGAACAGCATTGGGGAATCAGGGAAGGGGAACAGACAAGTTGCTGTCCTTTTGTTCTTCAGTCTAGTTGTGGAGGACATCGCTTCACTGGTCCATGTTGGTATTATCATTGCGATCTTCCCGGGCGAGGCAGATCGGTCGCCGGCCACTGGACGGCTGCTCACGGCAGCTCTTGGCAGCTCACACCAGCTGCTGGCCACTCATGCTGGCTCCCAGCCACTCACAGTAGCTTTAAGGCAGTGCACTGCAGCCTCACTGCAGCCTACACCATCATCGGTGACTCACGACAGCCCAGCTCCAGGTCGAGCTGTTGTTCACCATCTTAGCTGTGGAGGGCGCAGCATCACTGGCCCTAATATGGAGTCCAAACCTGGGCCCTGCTGCTCAGAGCTGGTATCCCAAGCCAGCTCTTAACCAACGTGCCACTCGGCTGACCTTTTTTTTTTTAGCTGAGCCATCCTGCCACCAGTTGGCAGCTCAGCAGCAACTCAGCTCGGGCCGGGAATTGAACCGCTGTTGCTCAGAGCTCGCACTCGTGAGCGAGCTCTTAACCAACTGAGCCACTCAGCTGGCCCCTGGGTAGTAATTCTTAAATGGGCATTTTGTAATATTTTTTTAAGAATAACAACTAGGTAATTGCATAATCCTGTGGTAAATAAAAAGAAGAAACTGCTGTGGCTCTCCGACATAGCTGCACAGGGAACTCTCTGACAAGCTCAGTTTTTTGAATGATGTCTACAAGTGGTGGGGAAAATAGGTTGAATTTATGGGAGTGAGTTCTGAGGAATGGTGACTAACAAAAATGGACGGGAGGCAGACAAAGACAGTCACGTTTTGTAAAGGTGAATGAAGAGGGATTATCAAATTTTGCAGCAATGGTCTTACTTGCTCTGAGGCACTATTTGAGAAGGGGTGGCTGAAGGGATCATTGGTGTGCGTTTAGATGAGAATGCTAGGCTACCCAGGAGCCAGCACGCGCTTGCTAAAATAAATCCGGAGTTAGGGTAAACACCATTCATTGTTTTAAAAATAACGTCTTTAGATTGGTGGTTCAAAGAGAAAGAGTAGAAATAGCATGGCAGAAATTAATCAGGGACTTGAAACATCATATCATGATGTTCTTGTGGAGATGGACGTTCTGGATAGCAGTGAAGTCGGAACAGTTTTTGGTTCACAGTAGCCAAAGTATGCTGTAAACTATAATCAACCTCAGCTGAAAATGGGACAAGGGCTATCCTAAATCCTATCCTCTTTTATGTTTTATTTTCACTGCCTTCTGTGAAAACACATATACAGTGTCTGGCACATAATAGGTGTACAGTAAGTATTCGCTGAGTGATGAACTATAAGGACAAATGCATGAACAAGTGAATGAATGATTGAATAAATCTTCAAGGGGCAAATAATCTGAGTCACACAATTAGGAACAAGCAAACAAATAAATAAAAAGAACATACAGAAAACCTCTCAAGCAGTGTACCAGAAAGACCATTGACCTGCCATGAAGTAGGTAGGAAAGCAAGGAACTTTGCTCTTCCCGTGCAAATCTCAGCTTCTTGAGCACAGGGAGGAGGCGAAGTAGCTGTTAAGTCAACTGTGTCTACTTTCTGAGTCTTCTGATTTCCTGACTTTATGCTGTCTTAACATTGCAACAGATTGGGGGAAACTTGCAGAGTCCCACCAAATCCCTCTCTCTTCTCTCGTGCTCCCAGAGAGAGCCCCTGGTTAGCAAAGAGACTTCAATGGTTTCCTACCTAACAATTTCTCCACCATAGAAACACTCAGACTTCTTGTGGCACCCACTTTGATGATTGTAAGAAGGAGCCCTGGTCCCTTGGCCTCCGGGTGCATTCCTGGGAAGTCATTCACTCTCTTACTTTGCCCTCCACTTAATTTATTTTCAAACCATGCAAATGAGATTTCCTTAACTATATTTTTGGAGGTCTTAAAATTGGAGCCTGAACTTTAATAGTTAGTTCAGCTTGTGCTTGAAAGTCGTGTTGTAATTGTGAACATGCTGATGTGGCCTGGGCTCATTTCTGGGGACAAAGAAAGAATGTCCCCCTCTTCCCTTTTCCCAATTCCACATGTATCCTCTCACATATTTCTCCACTTCAATTAAGAATAGGCACTTTCATGAAAACTTTTAAGATCTACTCTCTTAGCAACTTGCAAACAGACAACAAAGAATTAGTAATTCTAGTCACCATGCTGTACATTACATCCCCAGGACTTATTTATTTTATAACTGGAAGTTTGTACCTTTGGACCCCTTTTAGTCATTCCCTGCCCCCCCCCACCAGCCTCTGGCCACCACTAGTCTGTCAATTATATCTCAAAAAAAATATTGACACTTAGTTTGCAATGAGGCAGCCCTGATGGTCACCAAGTGCGGCTCCCTGTCACGGAGGCAAAGTAGGGACTGGCCCTCAACTGTCCTCTTGTTGACAGCATGGCGTCTGCTGGATTCATCCTCCATCCTTTATGTTCTTGTTAGCTCATGTGTGGTCCACATCACCTGGGAGCTTGTTGGAAACGCAGTATCTCAGTGTCAGCCCTGGACCTGCTGGGTCTAATTGTGCAGCTTAACAAGATCACCGGCTGATATTCATGGGTGCATTATTGTTTAGAAGCACTGGTCTGTATCCCCCAAGACAAGCGAGGGAGGAAACAGTTAGCTAACATTTGTCATGAGTGGGCAGGGCCAAAGGGGAGGGGGAGAGGGGAGGGGAGAGAAAGAAATGGAAAGACATCAAGTTGCAATTGTATAAATCAATACGAGGTGAAAGCGATGTGTGACAAGTGTGACATAAAGTTTTTTCCCTAAGTGCATATGGTAACACAAAGCAATTGCTACAAGCGTTTCCTACTTTAATAAAAAATTAATATGCATCTTAGGAGGTATTACTTCCATCTTCCCAATTGACTTCCCATCTTGGAAAAGTATTTTTCAGTAGGTTAAACATGCCTGACACTTCCTTGGGTCAATATTTTAGCAAACTCTTCATAAAAGGGGAAAAAAGGAATTTCTTCCTGGTTCAGGACACTGTATCCGAAAACCCAAGTTGGGGAGCCTACTGGATCCGTTCACACAATAAGCGTGTTTTGAATAATGCAGTTGCTTTCAGGGGGCTGAGGTCTAGCGTGGGGAGGCAAAGCTATAAACACTCCCACACAAACCACGTATCACACATATTTAGTCACGTGCTATTAAAGCTAGATGCTTAGAACACCACAGGAGCTCCCAGAAGGAAAACTTGCCCTTGCTGACAGTGGGGAAGGGGCGAGAAGGGATAGCCCAGAGGGTGTGATGCTTGGGCCTTCAAGGCTAGATTGGCATTTGCCAGATATTCTAGACAAGATGGCAGTGTATGCTAAGGAGGTAAAGAGGGAGGCATGCCTTGGGGACTGAGGTCGTGTGGTCTGGCTGAAACTCGGGATGTGGGGGAGTGGGAGGCAAGGGGACTCAAGGCTGGTGAGGGAGGTGGGGCCAGGTCAGAAGGGCCTTGCATGCCAGTCTAAGCAAGAGAAGTTTTGCATCAGTGTTTTCATTCTAGAAAGATGATTTGAAAGGCAGTGCGGGTGATGGATAGATAGGGGTGGAGATGGGAAGAGGGAGATGGGGGGCAGTGGTATAGTCAGGTAGAAATCCTGGAGTGAGGAAGACCAGGGAACAGGGCCACTGCATTGTTAAAACAAGACTCAACGGTTATGCGAGACCGACTTTAGGCAGTGATGGACCACGGAGGTAGAAGGCACCAGGAACCTTTTAGAGAAATTCAAGAAAGATTCATGCTTTACTATCCTGTCACTGCTTTATTTATTAACAAAGGATCCCCAACAATCGCAACCCTCACTGCGGAGATTTTTTAATGCTGGCTGTAGGAGGAACAAGAACGCTCATAAGCCCAGAAGCTGTTTTTTTCTCATTATATTTTGTTTTGCTTTTCAAGTAACTCTTGCCATTCTGTAATGCTCTCCAGAAAACTCCAACTGTCTTTTCCCGCCAGGATTGACTTTCCCCCACAGCCCAAGTTAGTAAGTCACAGTTGTGAAGACATCCAAAGAGTGAATTTTCAGTCAGCATTTTCATTGTGAACTCCCTGTAGCGTCTCTAATGGCACAACCAGGACGGCACAGTGCGTGGAGACAGAAATAAGGGTGGGAAGGTGGGAAGGGAGGTTTGTCATGTATTTTAAAGAGTTGACAGGAGCCCAAAGTTTGCTCTGCTAAGCCCAAACATTTCAACGCAGAAGCAAATGTCACTGGCTTTCTGGGGGGCATGTGTCTTGAGGGGTGGGGACTGGGACACTCTCATCAACTCTTCTATTTGAGTTTTCTCCTAGCTTTCACCTCCTAAACTTCTTACCCCCAGATTTGCAACTTGGCCCCCTCTTCTTCCTCCCCATCCTCTGGGGTTTCTTAGCTGGGTCTCCAAGGCTCTCCACAGCATCTCGGAATACTCTGAAATTGAATGCAGTCTCTGTGTGTATGCACATGGCTTTTGACATTTACCTGACAGACAGTGCATAGCATTCCATGAGAGTCTCAAAAGATTCATGGCCTAGGAAAGGGAAAGAATCATTGACGATGTGTTGAACTTCATTGCTTTCCCCAGCCCAAGCAAGCACATGGTCATCTCCATTCCCGGCAGCGTGAGTCCCCAAACACATTCTCCAGTGAACACTACTGTCCTGAACTCTCAACCACTGTCTCCATTTGCCTGCTTTGGGAACACATAGCAATGAGCACAGTCCAAACCTGAGTTTCTTATCTTCTCAAATTTGTGCTCCCTCCTTTGTGTGCGATAAAATGCCACATGCTCCCTTCTTAACATCTACAGCCAACCCATCCCTAGCTTCTAATAATATTACCTGTTATTGAGCATCTCCCTCCCTTTTTGATGTTCTGTGTCTTAGAACAGACACGACACTTACAAGCAGGATGTAGGGGCCTTTGAATGAGTGATCCCAGCCGTATTTCCCATTGTCACACTGTCATACTGCACCGTGCACCTCTTCACATCTCTCTGTCTTTGTCCAAGCTGGTTCCTTTTACCTGGAACACTCTTTCCTTACACTCATGCCTTACAATTGTATCTGCAAGACTCAGCTCAACTATGTGTTCTCTTTGATGTCTTCCTGACTACCAAGCAACTTCCTTCTTCCGTCTGTAGACAATGTCAGTGGGTTTATTTCTTTGGTTCCGTGCCCATCTCTCCAGCTGGGCCCTATGTTTCTTAAAGGCAGAGATTGTGCTTTATCTATTGTTGAATCCACAGTGCCTGGCGCAGGAGGGCTTGGCACTCTGTGGGTGTCAAATATGTATGTGCTTTGAATTGTATGAATCTCAATCTCTATAATTATCTTTTATACGACAGCTGACTGATAAAAAGTTAAGTCTCCTGAGCTAAAGACCCAATAGGAAGGTGGTGTCTATGTGAGTAGAATATTGCATGGAGTATTTTCCAGCAACAGTCCTTCTTGGGCCCACACAAGTAACTACGGACCATCTTGGATTTCTTTGCTGGTTATTTCTTATCAGAAACCAGTTGTTCTTTGGCACGTTTACCAAAATTTATTAAGTTCCTATTTGGTGCCAGTGTCTGTGCTATGTACTGTAGGAGCAGTGATAAACAGAAAACTGATGTGCCCTGCCCTTCTGAGCTGACATTCGAGTGTGGCTCTCTTGCCTTTATTTTACCATGGGCTTCTGGGTATTAATAATGTGATCATTTCTGCCTGGACAAAAATATTTGGCCTGGAATTTTTTTTTCTTTTTTTGGTAGGAGTAGGTCATCTACTCTCAGGTATCCTATTACAGCTAAAATCAGGGTGGTGTTAAATTTTAGTTATAGGAACAATTATGATAATTGTTTAGAGCTACTACAGATTGCATTGATTGTCCATCAACTGTTATGGACTGAATGTATTTTCTTAAAATTCCTGTGTTGAATCCCTAAACCCCAGTGTGATGGTATTATGAAGTGTGGCCCTTGAGAGGTAATTAGGTTTGAATGAAGTCATGAGGGTGGAGCCCCCATGATGAAATTAGAGACCTTATAAGAAGAAAAAGTCACACCAAAGCTTCCTCTGTTCACCATGGGAGAATCCAGCAAGGAGATGGCTGTCTATAAGCCAGGAAGAAAGTCCTCACCAGGAAGCAAATCTGAGGGCACCTTGACCTTGGACTCCCCACTTCCAGAACTGTGAGAAATAAACATTCATTGCTTAAGTCACCTAGGTTCTATGGCATTTTGTTATAGCAGCCCGAGCTGACTAAGACATTTACCATATACCTATCACTGTGCTAGGCACTTATCTGCACTTTCTCTATCATCTTAATAGGCCTAGAAATAGGTATAATTATCAGTATTATTATTATGCATATTTTACAGATAAATAAACTGAGGAACAAAGAAGTAAAACTGCTTGTTTAGAAACTAAGGTCAGTGTAATTCCAGAACCAGTATCCTTAACCCTCGCTGTAATCAGGAACTCAGAAATGGAGACATTCTTTAGCACAGCCAAATCACACTAGTCATATTTGCATTCAAATCTATTCTCAATTAAAAGATAAAAGATGAGCATTTAGAAGCATTCAATCACATAGGAATAATTCTGGCTTTAATTCTAATTTCAATTCCTCCTGGAGAAGTTTCAGAGTCCAGAGTGCTAACCATTACACCATGGAACCCTTCCCTGGAGAAGTTTCAGAGGAAAAGAACCATATCTTCAATTTCTTCAATGTTCTTCTCCCACATCTAAAAAAGTCACGGCAAATGCTCATGGAAATGAACTAATTTGTTTATGTACATTTTCCCACATACAGTGGTGAAGGGAGAGGGAATGGGTGATTCAGCGGAAAAGGGTACCACCTCTCTCTGGGAAAGTGAAGTTGAAGTCATGGAGGACGAGAAAGGACCCACCAGAAGAAGGTGGGTTTACCACAAAGCCCATCATCGTGTTTTACTCATCACCTCTGGGTCTTGGTGCAATAAATACTCAACAAATGACTCTTTAGTTGAAGAATCAAGGTCTAACATATAATCATAATGATAGCAACAGGTAAATATTTATTAAACATTTATAACCAGAGTTTACTAAGTCCATGTTTTCTCATTAAGTGCTTCCAAAAACCCCATGGGATATACAGAGGGTGCCAAAAAAATGTATATGCATTTTAAGAAAGGAAAACACTGTATTAAAATTGTAATACTCAATATGTACCAATAACAAAAGATGAATACTAGTCATGTATACATTTTTTGGTCACCCCCGGTATATTAGTATGAACCTGTTTCATCCATGAGGAACACGAGACTTAGAATAAGTTATCCTCTGAAGGGAATGGAGAGCTGTGATTTGAAGTCAGGAAGACTATCCTCAGGCTGTTTACCATCTTCCTAATCCATGGGAGGGACACAGCGCATGATGAGGGTATGCTCACGGGTCATGGAGGTGACCTGTGGGAGGCAGAAGAGTAGCTTGCGGAAGCTAGCAGGTCCTGGAATCAGACTGTCTAGTGTGAGCCATTCAGTGGGGAATTTCCCACCATCTTTAAGGCTCAGTCTTATTCCAAAGGGTTGCAAGGATTAAATGAGATAATACATGTAGAGCTGTCAGTGGAACATGGTACACAACCAATCCAAGTTTGTTATTCATGTTAGTATTATTACTAGATATTTGAATGTAGCTAGCTCCTTCTATTCTGGACCAGGTTGCACTCAAAAGTAATACTAGATGATACAAAATCCAGAGTTGCTCAGCAGCATGGTTCACAGATGCCCTCAGTCCAAAACGCAGCTTATTAAAAAGGCCATAACTTCCAGAGTTCCTCCATGCCTTCGATTCCTCTGCTTTGTTAATGAGTGGTAATAACCCTTTAAAAGAAAACCTTTTAACATATTTTCTGTTTATCTCAAATATGTCCTTCCTTTGTCCTCAAGGTTGGGCAGTAATTAGAAAAAATATCCTATTTTCCTTTCTTTCTCGGATCTTGCTCAAGTGGAGCAGGCCCTGGCACCCTGCCCACCCACCTTTATTCCAGATGTTACCCTGGCGAACCTCTCTGGCTGTAACCAGGCAACCATTGGGAAGAGGGCCCTCCTGGCTCTGGGCCTAGAAACAGAAGAGAAACAAATAAGAGGATGTCTTGAGTCTTCTACTTACTTTGGTTTTCCAATCTCATTTCCCTCGAACTTTTATTATTTTTGTAATGGAAACTGGGGGTTGGTATCTGGGCTGTCTGTTCACACAGCAAATGTCCGGCCTGCTCTGGAGCAGGGCTAGGTCCAGGCTCTGCTTGGATCTGTTCCTACGGATCCTGATTTGAGACTATGGCAGCCAAAGAAAACATTCCTACGCCCCCTCTCACCATACTGGAAAGGAAAGCATTGACCATGTGGCTTTGTCGTGATGACTTTCGGGGCCCAACAAAGAAAGGGCTCTCCGGCAACTGAACAGCTTTGTGCAGATGAACCAGGCATCCAAAATGGAATTTCTCTGCCCAGTCTGCCATGGTGAGACGTCTCTTCCATGCACACCCCTCTTGCCCTCTTCTTTTCTGGCCTTTTGTGGGGTCTCCCTTTGTGTGCATGGCTTAGAATGCCAGTCCTCCCTTCCTGATTCTGTGGGAGACATCATTTTAGACACAAAAGTAGTGATATCGTGACCTTGTTTAAACCTCTTCAGTGGCTCTCCAGAGTCTATAGCCCTGTTTCTCAAGTCTGGAACCCAGTCTTCGAGAAGCATCATTCCTTCATGCCACACTTATTTCCTGAGTACCTACCTTAAGCCAGGTATTGTCACTCTTCCAGGTACTTTGAATATAACTTTTAGATAAAATACAGAAGAACCTTTGCCCTTATGGAACTTGCCTTCATGCGGCCTACGGAGGCCACAAATTAGCAAGCGAGAAATATGATGTGTCAGATGGTGTTGAGTGCTGTGAAAAACAATAAAGCAGGGACAGAAAATAGGGGGTGCAAGACAGGGGGCAGCCTGTGAAAGGTTCACTGAGAAAGTGACATTTGGGAAGAGATCAGTAATTGGTGACCGATCCAGCCAAGAAGGGGAAGTATGGAGGGAGAACATTCCAGACCGAAGGATGATCAAGTGCAAAGGTCCTGAGGTAGGAACATGCCTGATGTATTTGAGTTATAACAAGGTGACCAGTGTGGCTGGAGTGGAATAAAGAAGGCAGACAGTAATAAGAGATGACTGATGAGTGTAGAGAGGTAGCAGGGAGATATATTTTATAGATTCTTCAGAACATTATATGGACTTTGCTTTTTGCAAGAGGTTAGACCAGAATTCATAGGATGGTTTTTAAGCAGAGTAGTGACATGACCTAATTTACTCTTAGAAGGATCACTTAGGCTCCTGTAGAAAATGCTTTTGCTGAAAGGCAAGAGCCAAAGTAGGTAGGCTTGTTAGGAGACTATTGCAATAGTCCGGTAAGAAATAATGGGGAATTAGGCCAGAGCAGCAGCGGTTTTGGCCAATGCCTGTGTTTGATGATTCTCTCCAAATAGACATCCATTTTCTGATTAAAGTCCTCTAACCACAGGGAACTCAGACCCTGCTTGACTGCTTTGAAGATGCTTGGAATTTTATTTAGTGAGTTGGAGTCTGTCTTATATTGGTTTCTTTTATTTGGTCCTACCCCTTGAGTTCATTAAAAGCAAACCCTGCTTCTTTGCTTGAGACCATATCCTTTTGGGCCTCCTCTTCTCCAAAATCAACATCTCTAGCTCCTGACTCTTTCATCATATGGCATTGTCCGAGCCACAGCTCGCATCCTGGGCACCCTCCTGTGAAAGTGCTTTAGTTGAGAGAGCTGTATCTTTACCATCTTGGATGTCTGGGGCTATCGAAGCAAAGATTCTGTGATCTGAATCTCTACCCTTCTTCAGCACTTAATCACTAACCTCTCTGTGCCTCAGCGTCTTTCTTTCTTCTGTGTTTTGCAGTGTAGGCTAATTTATTTCCATCGTCTGCTTTTGGGGGCCTAGTAAGAGTTAACTTCTAAACAAACTCACACCACTTTGCAGACGACAGCAAACACCAGTGTAATATTGTCCTTATAAAACATATCTTTCCATAATGTGGTCCAAAGCATAGAGAATATTTTTACTCTAGCATTTCCTGCCATTAACATTTTCCTTTTGCAATCTTCAGTTAGTGTCATGAGTGAGTTTTGTGTTATAAAAAGCTACATAAACACTCTCACCTTGTAATCTACTGTAATGGCATTAGACAGCCATAGGCTTTTCTGTCTTCTCTTCCTTCCCTCCTAAGTGTAACAACACTAAAGTGTTATGCCTTTCAGAGCTGGATGAGATAATGTCTCTTAAGAATGAGCTGTGAGAGGCAGAGTGCATTATATCGAGGTGGTACTGACACTCTGAGAGCAAAATGGGTGTACAGCGCTTGGCAAAATTCCCATTCCAATTGGTAGCCACCAAGCCGTCATCACACATGCATTTCTATTGGAATTATTGTGTCAAAATAAAAGTGCACCCCAAATGCTGGTAGAACAGATGGATTTGGGAGTAGCAAAGATGGAAACCATTTCTTCTCTGTAAGTTGGCACTGAGGAGTTGGAGCATATGCTGGACAAAGAGGAACAAATGCATTTTAGATCTACCATCATTTATCAATCATCAAACACCCAGCAAAACCATGGACCATGCTCTTTACTTTGTTGGAAAGGTGAAAATATGAGTTAAACAGGCCCTTGCCTTTGGTGGACTTGAAATAAGGAAGAAAGTTATGTGCCCGGATATTTGCAATGCTAGAAGGAAATGCAAAGCAGAGATGTGATAAAAAAGAGGCAGTGATAACACCCTGAAAATTATTTCATCATTCTCTAAGGATATAAGTGTTATAAAACATACCAGAGAGCTCTAGTGACACAGAAATAGCATGAGTTTACTGCAAAACAGGCCTAATTTGGGAATCTCGAATCTGCCCCTTGGCAGAAACTTCTATGTCCCACTCAATATCCATTTTTCTCTTCTTCCTTAGAAGCAAACAAACAAAATCCCAATTTTATTTTGGATTAGTGCCCGACTAGAAGTTGACACTTCCCAAAGTCTCTTACATCTTGGTGTGGTTGTGTGACTAATTACTGCCTAAAGAGATATAAGCCAAAAATGTGATGTGGAGTCTTCTTAGAGAGAGCTGGCCCAGCTATGAAGTGCCTCCCTGTTGTCTAGAATGAAGAAGGTAATAGCTGAAGCCATAGCCACCATTTTTGAGACTTGAGGCTACATGATATGGATGGTGGAGGCTAAAGATAGAAATCGAGGGTCTCTGATGAATTTGTGGTGTAGTTATACCAGGCCTGGCTCCTTTACCTGAAAGAGAAATAACCTTCAACCTCACATATGTTGATTTTGCTTCTAGTCTTTGTCACTAGCAGTGAACAAATTTCCTCTGTGATATATTCTATTTACTTTTAAATGGAACATGAAAACTAGCACGTAGAAGACACCCAATAAACATACTTTCTCTTTCATCCACCCGCTATCTCTTCTTATAGGAAAAACTCTTCATTTGAAACCAAAGAAAACTTAGGGAGAATGATTAAAGAGACATCCTTTTAAGGTAGAAGAGGACGTTTGAAAAAGAGCTCCCAGGAGGGCAATCACTTTCTTTAGTGAATCATTTGTTTCAAGTGAGAACTGAAAAATGAAGTCTTGAGAAGTTTAGAGATGTGAAACACTTCAGATCTGTCCTTTCTTATCAAGTCACTTGTGGTGCCGCTGAGGTCACATGGAATCGTTTTGCAATGGTCCACATTAGACTGGTTTTAATAGAGGTGACCTGATTTGGGGGTGAGGCATAGGAAAAGGGACAGAATGTCAATAAATGACCGAGTTGTTCACATGTCGACCATTAGATCTAGTTTGTTTATAAAGGTCAGTTGGACCAGGATATCTTAGGAGAATAATATGGCTCTGCAACACTGGAAGTCAGGTTAGGACAGCCGTGGGCCCCTTAAGAGGTGACCAGAGAACGGATTCTGGGTTCCCGGTGTGGAGAAGTAACACAGATGAAATAATGTCCATTCCTAAAAAGTGGACTTGCATTCAGGTAGCTGGCATTGTGTGAGAGAGAAGACCCTGGCGTAGTGCAGCCTTGATGACAGCCAAGGTCTAAATGGAGCATGTGTAAGAAAGGATATGAGAAAGACAAGAAGGTACCGGCTCCCCATTCAGCCAGCTCTTCTCAGAAGTAGTGGAGGCTGAGAATGGGTTGTTTCTGGCTGTCCCATTAACATATTTGTGCCAGAATTTTCATAATAGTTTACTCCTAATAGCATCACACATAATGGCCAAGGTGTCCATCAGCAGAAGTCTTGATAAGTAATCTGTGGTATATTTGTACAATGGAGAACTACTCAGCATGATCAGCATAGAAGTGCTGGCATAAGCACCGACAGGGGTGAATCTCAAAAACTATGTTCAGTGACAGAAGGTTGGCCCATGCTCTTTCCCAGCCAGTCCCCACCTCCACCCCATGAAAGGCAACCCTTCTGATATTTTCCCACCATAGATAAGTTTCACTTATTCCAGAACTTCATATAAATGGAATATGCTCTCTTTTGGGTAAGACTTCTTTCACTCCTATTCACAGCATGATGTTTTTTGAGATTCAGCCATGTTGATACTACACGCATCAATAGCTCATTTTAAAATTATTATTATTACTGAGTGGTACTCCATTGTGTGTGTAATCCATGGATTGTTCATTCATCCTTTTATTGATGGACACGTGGGCTCTTTCCAGATTTTTTTTAAGTGTGATGAACAAAGCTGCCAGGAACTTTCTTGTATAAGTCTTTTTGTGGACATAGACTTCTATTTTTCTTGGGTAAGTTGCTAGGAGGGGGACTGTTGGGCATAGGATAGGTGATATTTAATTTTATAAGAAACCACTAGACCTTCCCCAATAGCTGCACCCTTTTATTCTCTCACCAGCAACACGTGGAAGTTCTGATTACTCCACATACTTGTTCACCTTTGGTGTTGGAAATCTTTTTAATTTTTGCCATTTTGGTGTGTATCTCATTGTGGAGAATATTGTTCTTAAATATATGAAATAAAATGCATAGGTTTATAAGGAAAAACAGTTACCTTAAAAATATCAAAATATTTAAAATGTTTGAAATATAGTACTGTGTGCCCTTCTTTATTAATATTAAATAACAAAATCTACCATGAGATTAAACAGATCTACAATTTTGAAGCCATAAGGAACACACATAAAGTTTTGGACAACTGTGATAACTGCATTGATATGACATTATCTGTGACATCTATTGGTGACCAAATTTAAGGTACTGCTAATACGACAGTAATTGTTTCTTATAGTCACAATAGAAGAAAGTGCTAAATTTCACATAGGTGTTAGTAAAAATGAAAACATACTTTTTGTCCCTAGACTCCAGGTTAAGAACCTCTGATACAGAGGCTCTAAAAGCGTTCAGTGGTGAGGATGTTAAGATTAGGGAATCTCTCGGGTACTAATTCTGCTAACCGCGCCTGTTATAATGCAACTGACTCTAAGGTCAAGGCATCAAGTGAACTGGAGAGAAATGAGAGTTCGGGAGCAATTATCAGGGAAGAAGGCAGGTGCTCCAAACAACAGACAGATGGTAAGGCAAAGAGAAGAAGGCTGGAGCAATGGGGAGACTGTGCCAAGGGAGACAGATCTCATGCTCCAACTCAGCGGTGCACCACCATATCGGTTCTGCAGAATCATCTATGGTGGTTGAATAAAAATAAAGTGCCATGGTTCTAACCTTGGATATTTTGACTCCATAGTGTTGGGCAGGACCTGGAAATTAGTATTTTTTAAGTCTCCATTGGTGGGTTCAATGGAGATCAATGGTTGAGAACCATCATTCTAAGTAGGGTGTTTTTGGTATGGTGCCAAAAAAAATGTATCCACGTTTTAAAACGGAAAAAAAACTATTAAAATGGTAATACTTAAGATATACCGATAACAAGAGATGAATACAAGTCCTGTTTGACTTCTGCAATGACAAGAGGTGCTCAAAGTGGTGACCATCAGCATCCAGACACTTCTGATTGTGGCAAACTACTGCTTGAGCAATGCTAACCAAACGGTCCACTTGTATACTTGTACGTTTTTTTGGCATCCCCAGAATTTGAGCACATGAAGGTATCAGGCAGATGGAACAGCAGGTCAGTGGGGTCAAGGCTGGGGAAAAGCCAGGAATGCAGATGGGTGACAGGAGTGGAGCAGGCAAGAGGCTGGGAGATAGGCTAGAAGGATCGGGGAGGATGTGGGGTTGTTGCAGCCTTGGACAGGCATTCAATCTGGCTAGGCATTCAAGGTAGGGACTAGTATCATTGTGAGTTATTTACATGAAAGTGTGTATGAGCTTCTATTAGGGTTCACCAGAGAAACAGAGCCAATAGGACATATAGAAATATCCATAAGAGGAGACTTATAGGAATTAGCTTAGTGATGGAAGCCAGGAACTCCCGTGATCTGCCGTCTGCAAGCCTGAGAACCAAGAGTGAGTAATTCAGTCCAAGTCCAAAGGCCTGAGAATCAGGGGGTCGATGGTGTAAGTCCTGATCTGGGTCTGAATCTCTGAAAACCAGAGGTACTGATGTCCAAGGACAGAAGAAGATGGACGGTGTCTCATCTTAAGCAGAGAGGTAGTGAATTCACCTTTCTTCTGCCTTTTTGGTTCTATTTGGGCCCTTGGGGATTGGAAGGTGCTTGCCCTTATTGCAGAGAGCCACCTGCTTTACTCAGTTCACCAAGTCAAATATTCATCTCTTCCTGAAATACCCTCATGGACACACCCATCGATAATGGCTTACCAGCCACCCTGGCTTCCTTTAGCACAGTCAATATACGGAGTTTTTAGTCCCTTCTTACCTCACTTACGCTCAGTGTCAGGTGTTAAGACTCTCCAGTGTTCAGAAGCACTCAGTTACCAATAATGGTACCTAGATGTTCGTCTTTGTGTTCTGAGTCTCAGTTTCTTTCTTTCTTGAATGTTTTAGTCGAAATCAAAGGCATCTGTGCCAAGTGAACTCAATGGAAACATGCACCGGTGATCCCAGACTGGCCTCTGAACATTGAAGTAGATCAGATGAAACATTTTACCACACCTTCTTGAACAGTTTATGGCCGATGGCATATGTATAGGCTCAGTTGGCCCTATCTCCTATAATTTTAAACATATTTCAATAAAACTTGGTTTGTATAGAGAAGCACTAGAAATAGATGAATAGAATATAAAATAATGATGGAGTTACTTGTAATAAATGGATAGAAATTGTCTATCTAGAAGAAGGTTATTTTCAAAACAATCACCTTGATCATTACATTAGATTTCCATTGTTCAACAAATTCTTGGGGCTTCTCTCCAGGAACTAGCACCAGAGTCATTTGCATGATCACAAGTTGTGATCAGTAGGCATGTGGGACCTGATATGTGCTGCTTAGAGCCACTTGGCCATACCTGCCTATTGAGCTCTGAGCCCCTTGCTGGATGGGAAGCTCCAGCTGCCACTGTCACTCCTGGCACTGTCATCGTGTTGCCTTCCTGAAGATGAGGGCTGGGTTCTGACATGGCTTCCACTGAGCCTTCTGCAGTGAGAGCCCAGAACCCATAAGCCAGCACCATAAAGGCGATAGTTCCTCCTTCAACTTCTTAGCTGAGATGCAGTTCTCTATCATTGAGCATAAGAGTTCCTTTTTCTCCATGTCTAGAGAGGCTGTGTCATACCACTCTGAAGTGTGGGGGTGTTAGGGTCCCAGGGGGAAAACTTGACTAAAGAGAATTAGGAGACAGGAGGAAGTGACAGATCATTGTCCATTCTCTTCTTGCCCTGATGGGCTGTTCCAAGGTGTGGCCATTCTTTGCAGCCTTTTCAGGGGCACCCTGTATGAATCAGCAACCTGATGTGTTTTATTGAAGTGCTACTTTGTATTTGCTTTCCCTTCCTGCCTCAGTTCCCTCTTCCCCTCCCTGCCCTGGGACTGTACCTCTTAGCAAAGCATTAGCATGTAAGTTTTATGTCAGTCTGTGCTTAGGGAGCCTGCTGTAACAGCCCAGACAACTTAGTCATCTTTCTCACAAGGCTCATTTGAACTCAAAGAACCAACTCTCTCTGGCATTTAGGCGAGGGAGGAGAATGTTTCAGATATGCTGAAAAGAAATTCCATAAGGTAGTTTTACAATGGAAACAGTGATGAAAGCAAGGTTTGACCATGGGTTGGGAAGAAGGCCCATGTTTTTAGAGTTACATGCTCTGATATGTTTGTTTAAAACAAACCAAAATACAATTAACCTGAAAATTTTTATCTAAAACAATCTTCCATTCTCTTACTCTGTGTGTTCTACTTTCCTTCATAGCTTTTATGAGTATGTGAAATTTTACAAGTCTCTCTTTTTTTCCTCTCTCATTAACTTACTCAAATGAAAACTCCATACAGATAGGAGTTTTATCTGTCATGTTTACAGCGAAATTCCTCGTGAGAATCCTTGTATCTCATCATTAGACGAAACTTAAGGCATTCATTTATTCATTGATTTATTGATTCATGGATTTAACAGACATTTATGCAAATAGATTTGTTTCTTCAAATTCTCTCCTTTGCAACGCTTTAAAAGTATCTGGATGTTTTCCTTCATCAACATTTCTTGTGACCGAGCGCCCTGGAGGAACCGTGAATTGGGTTCAAGCAAAGCTGATATTCAGCTGATACACACTTACATAAATGAATCAGTTTGGTAAAATCATGAAATACTTCCATCTCAGTTAATAAGTCATATAATAGTATCTGTGAGAAACTTATGATTAATTTGTAATATTATTTCTAATATGCACTCATTAGTTTGAGTTAATTATCCTAGAGTGTCCCAATGATCATAGTTAAATAGGTTTTTCTGACACAGACAATTTAATTGATTATAAATATATTGAATAAAGGAAACATTTCAGACAGTATTATAAGGATTAGAAAACTTTGAATGTCATTATTAGTTCAGCAGAATCGGTAAGAGGCTTCTATACCATGAATAGCATCATTCTGGTACAGAGAAATTTTCTATTTAGTGTATCTAAAAGTACCTACTGATGCCGTGACAGCAGTGGCTATGAAATCAGGTCCAGTGTGGCCACGCATTCTTCAGCCCATGTGGCTGCAGAGTGGACCAATGTGATAGCAGGGTGAGTGAGTTCCCGTCCATTGCTGCAGGTTGACCTAGATTGGCAATGGCATTGCAAGGAGGCGCCACAGGCCAGGCACTCCAGGTTTGGTCCACATGGAAAGTGGTGACATCCAGGGGTGGGCCGAGGTGCGCCATGAGGTCAGCACACAGCTGCCCCTTGGATGCAATGAAGTGCTGGACATAAGAACCTCATGGCTCTCACCGACATGCGCGAGTCAGGGCACATGTTTCAGATCACTTCTTCAGTCCAATCATGGCTCAGACAGGGACATCATTCACGAGAGACCCACATTCAACAAAAGGCTGCACCAGCAATTTCTCAGAATCAACGTAATGTTTGGAAATTATTACAATGCTTTGAGAAATGTTTTGCATCATGACTTCCATGAATGATTATAATGTTTAGTTAGTAGCGTATTTAAAATTCTACGTGTTTTTGTTGTTGCTGCTGTTGTAATATTAGTGGGGTCATTACACCGTTTCTCACTGTAACGATCATTTTTAGTCACCCAGCTCCCCCCAAAAGATACTATAATATCACACATAACCGTAGCACAGTGTCCCAATCAGGAAATTAACATGATGTAATACTATTCCCTTGAGTTCAGAACTTATTCAGATCTCACCAGGTTTTACATGCACTCGTGTGTGTGTGTGTGTGTGTGTGTGTGTGTGTGTGTGTATTTTGTTACCTGTATTTTTTTTTAAGATTTTATTGGGGAATTGGGGGAGGGGAACAGACAAGTTGCTGTCCTTTTGTTCTTCAGTCTAGTTGTGGAGGACGTTGCTTCACTGGCCCAAGTTGGCACCATCATTGCACTCTTCCCGGGCGAGGCAGATCAGTCACCGGCTTCTGGACGGCTGCTCACTGCGGCTGCTGGCCGCTCACACTGGCTGCTGGCTACACACGGTAGCCCATGGCAACCCACTGCCACAGGGGCTGCAGCCTACACCGTCGCCGGCGACTCATGGAAGCCCAGCTCCAGGTTGAGCTGTTGTTCAGCATCTTAGCTGTAGAGGGCAGTGTCACTGGCCCTCATATGTGGGATCCGAACCGGGGCCCTCTGGCATCCCAAGCCAGTTCTTAACCAACATGCCACTCGGCCGGCCCTGTTACCTGTATTTTAAGGACTCTTTCCTTAGGATTTCTGTACCAAGGCCACGGAGTTTTATTCATTGCTTGGCAGGGGTAGAGCTATACATGAGTGCACTCCACGTACTCACATTCCTTTAATCTGAGAATATTCATCCCATATGGGGAAACAGACCATGTTTATTAATCACTCCAAAAAATAAGTAATTTCATTAGATCAAGCTCTGTCTCTAGGCATTGAGTCACAGGAGGGAACCGCTCCCCGGTGACCCAGAGCTCCTATAACACGCTCTGTAGAGACCACACTTTGGGGCCAGCTGCTCGAAGGCACTGCTGGAATCCCAGGCAGAAATGTGTAATGGCACGCCAAGAGCTGCCGAGCTGTCATAGCCCAAGCAGGGTTATTTGTGGCTTCCAAAGAGGGGCTGTAACCTTTTATGTTATCCACACATCTCAGCCTTTAAGAGTCAGGGAGAAAAGCAACCATACTCTTTGACCCTGCTAGCGCTTTCCCCACCTTGGGCCCCACGCCTCCTCCTATCACCATTCTGCTTCCAGCCCTGAGAAGCCTGCATCACTGTCCCAGATAAAAGGCTAGAATACCAGATACTGCCTTTAGCATTGCATCAGGCCCATCTGGAGGAGCCACACATCCCTTCTGATTAGTTGGGGGAAGGTCCAAGAGAGTTGTTGACAAAGTGGAAACTTTCTAACTTGAGGCCCGGAACATTCTATGTTCTTGACGAGCAAGACAGCAAAGTCTTACTTCTTGACGGGTGCATTTTAAATGGCAGCTCTAAGCCAAGGACAGTCACGTCTACATCTGCACTACTTTATCACCTAGCAGGCCAATTAGAACGTCAGGGCTCAGGAATATCTCTCCTATGCTTTGCAGGGTACGGATTAACATTTCTCTAGCAAGTTCTTTGATCAACTTGTATATTTATTCATTTATTTCATTCACCAAGGGCATAATATTAATACTTAACATATTATTATTGGGAAGATTAAATTATATGCATGCAATGTACTTAGAGAAGAGCCAGGGACATAGGTAGCTCTTACTAAATCTTGTTGCTATTATTATTATTGTTATTATTATTACTACTATTATTGCTATTATTATTTTCCTACATTGTTTTCATTGTTCAGATATAGAACTGAGGTTCAGAAAGGCAACATAACTTGCTCTAAAGGACATAACTGGTCGACCAAAGAGCCTTGTTTCAATCACTCAACAGATGGTTCCCATCTTTGCCTATTTCCATTGTGTTGTGCAGTGTCTCGTATGAGACGTGTAAGTGTATCTCAGCCCTTGCTAAAATTCCCATGATTGCTCCACTAGAATGTCTGCTCTTGTAACTTGTGGCCCCCATTCAACTGACTATAATAGGACATGTCACCTCAGTGCTCACTGGCTGTGTGTTCTGATGTTTCCGAGAGAAGAAAAAGTTGAGCTTTGGGGTTATGATTTTGGATGGATCTTCAGAATGGGGGATGTTTAGAGTGAAGAAGACTGTAGCAGACTACAAGATTGTCCAGGGGCTCAAGAACCCATTTTTGCTCTTTCCCTTTTAGTTTGGGGCTGATCCTCAAGTGAGACTTGCTATGTGGGCGTGTGCTTCCATTTTAATCCCGGAAGTCTATGCAGGAGAACTTTCTAGCCATCAGAGATCTGGAGCACATGAAGGCCGAAAGGAGACACTGGGAGCCTAGAAGCAGATAGTCAGCTTGTGAAAGCTTGCGAACTGTGACAACTATATCTTCCATGCGCCTCTAATTTGAGATAATTTGCCCTCACACTCGAGGCCTTCTGAACTCTGACCCCAGCCTCCCACTCCGGCATTATCTCCTGCCATTCCAGCAAGACCATGCTATTCACTAGCCTACTTCCCTGAGCCCTAGATCTCCAGGTGTCTGATGTGGGCTGGGGGAGGTGTGCCCGGCATGGAAAGAGGCCTCTTGGGCTGTTGTCACAACTGTTCGTGTGGCAACCTCTGCATCTTTTCCTAAGCCTTACTGAAGGGGTTGGTGGGGAAGTACAGACTAAAGGAAGTCTCTATTTTTATTATTATTTTTTCTTTTCCCCTTCTTTCCTGCTCCTCAAATGTATTTTTTTTCTAACTTTGTGCCCTCATGCCTTGAGTACCCTTTCATGTCCTCCCTCCCCCACCGCTCTAGGCCTCATGATTGGCATTTTGGGGAGATAATGGGCACTTACTAATGCCCCATCCTTCCTCAGCATCTGTTCTGAGACAGAGCTTGGGATCCAGCGTGGGAGTGAAGGAGTGAAAGATGGTGTTCCTTTGTGCTTTAAGAGTGGGTTCCAACATCGTTCCAGCTTCAGGAGGCTCAGACCCAACCAATTGGAGCCAATTCTCCCCTAATATATGCACAGTCCACATATGAGCACAAATATTGTATCAAACCACATATTTCTTGAGTACCTGTTGCTACATTTGGTCAAATCCTGGTGGATATGAGTGATAGTGAACAAAACAGATTTAACGCCTATCTTATTGATGATGACCTTGAGGAATGCCATTCTAGGACTCGGAAGAATCTTAAAAATAACCCTTTTTGTTAAGTCAGAACTCCCTTCCTCTGCCGGTATGCCTATCTCCTCTCATGGCCAGGAGTTCTTCTGGTTTTCCTTTGAAAAAACAGGGAGGTAGAAAGTAAAATAGCTAAAGAATGAAGGATCAGGAGACTTGAGTAGGAATCAAGGCTCCTCCCAAATGAATTAGGTGAACTTGGTGAAGTGTAGCTTTTTCTCTGTGGGGTAAAAGCCTAGATCAAGGGGTTGAGCTCTTTGGAGAAACTGTCATGGTTGCATGGCTCACTGAGCTCTGGAGTGGGAAAGAAATCTGGTGTTCATTTTTACCTCTTTTAGGTCTTTGACCCTGTACTTACAGTGATGCTGGCCACTGTTAGTAATAAACAGCCAGTGGTTTAACACGATACATATGCATTTCCTACCCATATCGAGTTCAATTGGTGAAGGTATCTGCATCTGGTTACTCAGCATCCCAGCCTGCCATGGGTCTTGTGATCTTTAAGAGGCAGACTCCAAGGGGACCTGGCACATGGACATCCACCCACCAGATGATGGAAGAGAGGGAATGGATGAATTCACAGAAGCATTACAGGCTAGGCTGAAAGAGGTATGTATCACTTGTCCAAATCCCGTTAACCAGAGCTCAATCTCATGGTTGCACCTAACTGTAAGGAAGGCTAGAGATATAATCTACCTGTGTATCTAAGAAGACAGAACAATAGATTTGCTGACTGCTCAGCAGCCTCTGCCGTAAACCTCCTTAAGAAAGTAAAGATGCATTTGGACTTTATATACAAAAAATATATATAAGCACCAAAACACACACACACACACACACACACACACACACAAATGGTGATTATTTTTAGAGCTTAACACAGTTCCTGAAGTCACAGTCTCTCAGACAAAAAACACTGACACTCCAGCTCCTTAGAGAAAGGGGTCAGATAATAAGTGATGGGTACTTGCCAATGTCATTTGGGAGCCTCCTTAGTAATAAACAGACCTTGGTTGAAGCCTTTGAGAATTCATCTTTTGGAAAGTGAAAGAGGAAATTGCTACTGGCATCAGTTACTTATGGCTGTTACCTACTCAACCTCTTCTGAACTTGCCCAGGGGATGTAATTTTCCAAGAACATTTGGCACATTTTCTTTACAAATCAATCAACAGAATAACCTACCATGTGGAAGAAGGAAATACAAGTGGAAAAGAGCATGAGAAAGAGTATTTTATTTCCTCTCGCTTATTTTGTCTCCCTCTCCAGAAGACGAGCCAGTGAATGGAAGGGTTACCACAGGGTCTGAGTTCAAATAAGGAACCTCAGAGCATATGCACTCAAGGTTCCAACTCTAATGGTTCATCAGGTTTCTATCTCCCCCCTCCATCTACCTACTGGGTCAAGAGAAGCCAAGCGTTAAGTGACCAACTGAGAAGTTGGGAATATGAGATTTAGACAGGGCCCTGCCAGTAAATAATAATGTGCAATACACTCCTTAAAGCAGACCTGAAGTCCTATTACAAAAAAGGAAGATGGTGTGATATGTAGAACTTTAGAGCAAGTGGAATTAACTATGAATTATAACTCTGTTACTTCAACTTTCAGAGTCTCTTGTTTAACATCTGTTAAAACAGGAGAAATGATATTTACCCTGCAGAGTTGCTGTGAAGATTAAATCAGAAAACTTCAAACCCACGACACAATGCCCGATCCACAGTGGGCACATGATAACTGTTAATGGTAAAGAGATGTCTTCAGGGAGAAAAAACACACAAAGTAATTCCTGCAGTGAGTGCGGATGCAAAACCATATAAACTCAAGAGCAATTACTAGTAACCAATAGAAATCTTTGGGTGATATTATGATTACATTTCTGGAATCCATTGTCATGAAGGGGCTGAGTTTGAATTTAGCCTGGAATGGCCTATGTTTATATACATCTTTAAGTGATCAAAACAACAAGACCAAGCTGTGATAAGGGCCTCATCACTCTCCCTCACTGTTCAAATATAGGGGTGTGAGGGCTGAGGCTGGGGGCTGTTGAATCCATAAACCTCATCCACCACTCACTATAAGTTCTAGGAATCCCTCAGCCTTCAAGGAGGAAGACAAGTTCCTTTGGGAAGAAAAATATATCAACACAGGACCTGAAGCCCAGGACTGCTCTGTCTAGAAGAATTTGTGATTCCCCAGATTAAGTGGAATTTATAGGATATTTCACAAGCCTCTTAGCTGATGTGTCCTAAACACATTAACTTGTACCTTCTTAACCCACTCCCCTCTTTCTGGTAGCAGAGGGAGAGTAGGGTACTCTATCCTAAGGTTCTCCCTTCCTATCTCTGTCATTCAGTGCACAGCACATACACTCACACAGATTTTTAAGGGCAATCGTCATTAAGGAAAAAACAAAACTGGGGGATTCTCTTTGGGATGATACAATTTGTAGGCATTCTGTTTCTCATTTGAGAGGGGGGAGGAGGGAGGGAGAGAGAGAGAGAGAAAGAGAGATCTACATCAAATGATAGGTTTATAGAAGCATATTTAATTGGTGAATAAGAAAGAATGGAAAGTGCCGTAAGTAAAAAGTGGTGGTTCTATTATCTTATTATCAGCTAACTGTCTGCTTCTTACTGTCATTGGATGAGCTGGGCATAGCTGGATTCTTAGTCATAGAGATTTGGGGGCTTCACCATCCACTCTCATAGAGAATTATTAAATATTTTGGAATGGATCTCTTGAATACCACGCAACAGAGAGGCGTCTGGAGTTCCATGGGAAGGGTGAACAGAGAAAGCAAGGAAAATTCTTTCTCTGCAGCCAATGAGAGGAGCCCCAAAGAACAAGGTAGGAGGCAGATTCAAGTCTTAATTTAGCTTCCTTCAAGATCCTGAGGCAAAATCTGGGATGCAGATAGCTTGTTTGGATGACAATTCTAGGATGCACAGGTGTGGACAAGGAGAAAGCAAGACAGGGAAAGCAGAAAAGTCGATAGACAACCACCTATTGAAGGTCTCCTGAAAAACTGCTTAGACTGTATCTCACAATTGTCCCTCCAGATGACTACCTCCCATCTCCCATTAGTTGAGGGTTGCTCTTGGGTCTTAATTTTTCCACTCTACCCCACACTTCTGCAGTGAACCCGGGTATGGCAGAGCCAGCTGGAAAAGAGAAGATGGACAGTATAGGCACCTTACGTGTGAAGCTGGGAATCAGTGGGCTGAGGGAATATGGTGGCTGGGCACCAATGACATCTACTACAACAGAATTCAAATG
The DNA here is from genome assembly GCF_001890085.2 of Hipposideros armiger. NCBI lineage: Eukaryota > Metazoa > Chordata > Mammalia > Chiroptera > Hipposideridae > Hipposideros > Hipposideros armiger. Next base: position 39,981 of record NW_017731381.1, read on the forward strand.
CAAAGAGTTTACCTTCTCCAAATCTTCACAGTTAGTAAGAAACAGAACTAACATTGGAACAGAGGTCCTTTGGGCTCCAAATTCTTGGGAACTCAGAAGAAACTACAGCTTGAAATAAAATTTATATTCAACATGTGATGCTCTGCATTATAAAAGTGTGCTATGACTCATTTCCTAAGATAGGAATTGAGATATCACTTCTATTAAGCAAGAAAAGATGGAGGGAAAATAGAGTAGAAGAGAACTAAAATTGTATGAAACAATTAAAATAATCACTGGGAGCATTAAAAAGTAGAATTGACAGTGTGGAAAATTGAATTAGGTGAGCAGAAGCTAAACCCAAGAATTAAATAAAAAACACAGATTAATAATAACAGAGAAATAAAGGGAATGTTAGAAAATGTGACATTGAACATAGTGTCAATATGCATATAATAGAATCTCCTATAGATGATAAGAGAAAATGAATGATCAATACTATAGCAATAAAAAGACATCATCAATCAGATCTTCAAATACAATAACCATGTTCATAATAAAAACATATATCACCAGCTCTCTAAGAGCTAAATGACTAAAGGCCTATTTGAGGGATTTTGAAGCAGAAAAAAGCTGTAAGGAAGACTGAAACCCACATTTGATATAAGTAAATATGAACTATTAATATAATTATAAGGTTTTTTTGTATAATGCACAACTATATACATAAATAGATATGCCTACTCTTGTGTACCATCTACTATAGATTTTAGAGTTGTTTTGGTAAGTTAGAAACTAGTAGAATTTCAGATATTTAATTTTCCTTATAATTGAAGCCATTATGAAACCATTCCCCCACATGCATATTAATTACTCCTACTCCTTTCAAAGTTCTGTATCTGAGAACCATCCCTGTTGAAGCTAAGGGACAAGTTTTTGGAAGGCTGTTTTTGTTCAGCATTCTTCCCACCTTCGTTCCCTTCACAACTCATACAGTGCAGCTCTCCACCACTCTAAATGTCTAACACTTCTCCAACACTATAATTACACACATTGATCTTTGCCTTTGGTTCTTTTATTTTTAAATTGGGATATAATTTACATGTGGTAAAATTAATCTCATATCATGCAAATAGTCACATCCCTAACCACCACATTCAAGATATAGAACAATTCCATCATGCTAAAAAATTTCCTCAAGTCCTGGGTAGTGAACACCTTCCCTCACTTTATGCTCATGGAAACTACGAATCTGTTGCCTGTCCATTTAATTTTGAGATTTCCAGACTTTTTGCATGTTTTGAATCTGGCTTCTATTATTCAATATGATGCATTTGAGATTTATTCGTGTTGCTGCATGTATCGGTAGTTGATTCATTTTATTGCTGAGTGCTGTAATATTTTGTTTTATATATGTCCTTTAGCTTGTCTAGCTAGTCATCCACTGAAGGACATTTGGATTGTTTGCAGTTTTGGGTGATTATAAATAAAGCTGCTATAAACATCTTACATAAAGGGTTTTATGCAAAGTTATGCTTTCATTTCATTTGTGTAGTTAGGATAGAAATTTCTGACTTGTAAGGTAAGCATATTGTTTAATTTTACAGGAAAACGTCCAACCGTTTTCCAAAGTGGGTGTACCACTTCGAATTCCTATCACCACAATTTAAGTTCTAGTGACAGTGTTACTAGAATTTGGTATTATTTTCCCCATTCTAATAGGCATGTAGTGCTATCTCATTGTGGTTTTAATTTGTATTTCCCTAATAACTAATACTGAGTATCCCTGTATGTCTTTATTGCCATTTATGTATCATCTTTTGTGAAATATCTGTTCAAATCTTTTGCCCATTGTAAAAATTAAGTTGTTTGTTATCATTGAATTTGAGAGTTCTTTATTGATTCTAGGTACAAGCACTTTATTAGATAAGTGTTTTTGCAAGTATTTTCTCCTAGTTTGTGATTTGTGTTTCGTCATCTTAACAAAGTCTTTTGCCCTTCCCCCAATGGCTTAAGTCTTTTGATTCATGGAGGAGTGTTTGGGGCTCAATTATATCCTCTTCAAATTTCATATGTTGGAGTCCTAACCTTCAGTACCTAAGACTGTGACCTGGTTTTGCGATAGGGTTTTACAGAGGTAATCAAGTTAAAATGAGGTCATTTGGGTGGTTGTTAATCCAATATAACCAGGGTCTCTTCAAGAAAATTTGGACACAGACGTAAAGGAAAGATGATGAGGGCCTGCCCAGTGGCGCGGTGGTTAAGAGCTGGCTTGGGACGCCAGACGGCCCCGGTTCGGATCCCACATATGAGGGCCAGTGACACTGTCCTCTACAGCTAAGATGCTGAACAACAGCTCGACCTGGAGCTGGGCTGCCGTGAGTCGCCGGCGATGGTGTAGGCTGCAGCCCCTGTGGCAGTGGGTTGCCATGGGCTACCGTGTGTAGCCAGCAGCCAGCGTGAGTGGCCGTCCAGAAGCCAGCAATTGCTCTACCTCGCCCAGGAAGAGTGCAATGATGGTGCCAACTTGGGCCAGTGAAGCAACGTCCTCCACATCTAGAATGAAGAACAAAACGACAGCAACTTGTCTGTTCCCCTTCCCCTAGTTCCCCAGCTCTGCTTCCATCCCCCCAATTCCCCAATTAAAAAAAAATCTTAAAAAAAAAAAAAGATGATGTGAAGGAAGACAGAGGGAGAAGATGACCATCTGCAAGCTAAGGAGGGAGGCCTGAACAGATCCTTCTCTCACCGCCCTTAGAGAACCAACCCTGCCAACACCTTGATCTCGTACTTCTAGCCTCCAGAACTGTGAGAAAAAAGATTTCTATTGTTAAGCCACCCAGTCCGTGGTACTTTGTTATGGTGGTCCCAGGTAAGTAATACAAGGTAGACGACCTGGGTGGGGTTTTTTCCTTTCCTTTCCTTTCCTTTCCTTTCCTTTTCTTTTCTTTTTCTCTCTTTCCTTCCCCTTTCTTTCCTTCCTTTCCCTTTCTTTCCAACAGCAGCGGCTCCTTTCTCCCCCAGGCCTGTGATACAAAGGATGCTCTCTCCAAATTCCTGCTTACCCCTATTTGATTTCATCAGTATCCAGTGAGACCTGTGAAAAAGAGCCAACAAGCAAGTGCAAACTGCCTTCATGGACACTGGGTTTCTACACTCTTGTGCTAATTCTCACTCAGCCTTGGACAATTTATCAAGACTTTAGCTTCTTACCCCTTTGTCTGGCAGCCTTATTTTCCTGCCATGCTGTGCTGCAGGCAAGCCAATGCATGTTTTGTCTTTCCTTGGTGGCACCAAGGAAATTACTTTACTGAAATTTCAGACGAATGGATGTCGACCCCAGATCTTTGATGGATTCAAGAAAAAAACATGATTCTGTAGAACATCCAGCTTTTTCTAGTTTGTAAAGAGGGAACGATCCTCTTTTTAGTTTTTTATCGACATGCTAAGCAGAAGCCAGAAGTCTCTTTGCATTTCAAAAACCTATATATAACACTTTGTTCTTGCAACAATGCCTTTCTCCTGATCTTCCAACTTAGATTTCGAAACTCATGAATATCATCACTTCCTCCATGCAGGTTCCCCTTGCTCCCATGAATAGAGTCATTTAATAAAAGTCTGTGTACTCCCACAGCACACTGGGTACACCTCTCTCATCTTACCTGTATTACAAGTAGTTCTTACTATGCCTGTACCTTACTAGACCAGCGGTTCTCAACCTTTCACAGGGGTCGCCTAAGACCATCAGAAAACACATATTTTTGTTCGTTTTAGGAACTGAGACACCACTCCTCTATCCGTCTCCAGGCCCACATGCAGATATGCCCACATATGAGTATCCGGCGACCCCTGTGAAAGGGTTGTTCGACCCCCAAAGGGGTCGCGACCCACAGGTTGAGAACCGCTGCACTAGACTATTAGGCCTCTGAAGGCAGACCCTATGTATTTCCAGCTCATGTTGCCTTAGCTCTCACCATAATTTCCATCACACTGTGAATTCTCAGAACATGTCTGGTTCAATAAAAGTTCTCTAAAGAAAAAGTGTTGAAAGGCTGGTGCTCCGTTCCAGGGGGCCAAAGTGACACTATAGAATTCCACACGGAGTCGAGACTTCCTGGCCTGTGGCTTTTGAGATAATCCCATTTTGTTTTTGTTTTTCAGTTTGTTTTTCTTTACATGTACCTGCCAAGGCACATCCATGACCAAGAGGAGAAATGCATTGGCTGATAATAGGCACTAAGATATACGGGGGTAAAAGCTTAGGCTCTGAAGTCAGGCTGCCTTAGCACTTGAATCTTGGCCACCATGCTCACTAGCTGAAAGATCTTCAACCAAACATGACAAAGCTTTTTCCCTACTTGTATAATAGTATCTATCTCAGAGGGATTGCTGTGAAATTAAAAGTGAAACTGGATGTAACGTACTCAGCACACAGTCGATGCTTCATTAATACTTCACAATATTAGCATTCTCACATTTACCACTTCATGTCATGTCTGCAACATGCTGGGACCAGGCCATGAATTCTACTAGTCTGGTCATTTACATCCAGATGACACCTTTTCCAGAAACCTGTATTACAATCTTCAAAAAGTAGAGCCATGATATTGGCTCAAGTAGGGCTCTTTCTTGGGAAGTCTGGTTAATTTTATGTGTCAGTTTGACTAGGTTGAGGGACGCCCAGATAGCAGGTAAAATATTATTTGTGGGTGTGTCTCTGAGGGTGTTTCTTACCCCCTCATAGGCAGCCCTATTTTATTAGCATTTGAATTGATAAACCAAATACAAAAGATTGCCCAACCAATGCAGTTGAGCATCATCCATTCCCTTGTGGGGATTTGCTCTCTACTGGACCTGGGAAATTCATCTTTTCCTACATAGGACTATGACCAAGACTTATAACATTGGCTCCTCTAGTTCTCAGGCCTTTAGGTTTGGACTGAAAAGTATACCATCAGCTCTCCTGAGCCTCCAGCTTGCAAACAGCGTATCACCAGACTTCTCAGTCTCTATAATTGTATGAGCCAATCCCTTATAATAAATATCTATCTATCTATCTATCTATCTATCTATCTATCTATCGTAATACCTTGGTTTACGAGCATAATTCATTCTGGAAACAAACTACTTGTATTGCAAGACATCGCTCGTTTTCCACGTTAAAATGTATTAGAAACGTTTACTCATCTTGCAGAACACTCACAAGCCACATTACTCGCAATCCAAGGGTTTACTATATTTATCTATTTCCTATTGGTTCTGTTTTTTTCTGGAAAACCCTGACTAATACAGGAAGACATATTCATTGCAAACACTTTGAGTGTTACTGTGGTATTTGCCAAGTGCCCAACCTGCTATAAATGGTATAAGGTGATGGTCTGGAACACAAGCTACGATATTGGAGAGACTTCATTAGTTTTGAGACCCAACTCTGCCACTTAGGAATTAATGTGATCTCAGACAAATCACATCACCTCATAGGCATCATTTCTTCATTTATCAAATTGTACTGACCGTGACAGTTTGAACCCCCGTTTCCGGTTCATGGTATGCGACCCAGAGCTGTTAGAGACTTATCTATCCAGTTTATCCTGAAAAGTGGGCACTTTGCTGCCCAGTTGGCATTTCCTGCAGTGTGTGGACCTGCCAGGCCTCTGGCTTTGCCTTTTCTCCTTTTCCTATGTCGGATGGACCTGGTTTTCCTTTCTGGCACACACTCCACAGAGGGCCTTGCGAAAGGAACAAAGACTGAAGCACACCCCAGTCCATTTCTCCACTTTGTAAAAGTAGCTCTGTCAAAATGTTGGAAGAGGGAGGGATTTGCAGCCACTGGCTAAAGTGGGAGCTCTCCTTTCTGTCTGTAGACGCCCATTCATCCAGCCCTCCATTACAGCTCTCCGGCCATGCGAGCCTGGGACAGCGGCCCCTCCCTCTGTGGTCCGTCTCTGGTGTCAGTGCTTCCCTAACTCACCATGTTCTCTCCTCCACGTTCCGGGCTCTTCTAGGGAAGAGCTGTGAGGCTGGCACAGGGCAGAGCCAGCAAGTAGCCAGCAGGCAGTCTGGTCCATGGAGTGAGGTCTTGGGCCTGACAGGACCGATGAAGCCCTTTGTTCCTGCAAATGAGCTTCTCCTGGCAGTGATGGAGCTAGCCTGCAGTCCAGCCTGCTCCTCCTCTGCAGCTGCGGCCATTATCCTAAAGTGGTTCTATTGATCTGCTGACTCTCTGTCTCCTGCCTGCTCTCCCTCTTCTCCTCGCTCCCCCCTCAGCACCCCATGGTAGAGCTCCTAAATACTCTGCAGCAAGCCTTACACAGGCACAGTTTTTTCTTCAGGGGTGAACAATGAATTCAAAGTTAGATTAGGTGACTGTACTTGTCTCTTGTGACAGCGGATATTCCCGCAGGGCAAGCATTTTCAGACTGGCAAAAGATACGTCTCCATTTACCAACTGTCCCTTCTCCTGGATTTTAGTTTTTTGTTGCTTCAAGGTTGCATATGAGCTAAGAAATAGGGACACATGAAAGTTCCATCTCAAAGTTTGCAATTTGCAGACTATAGTATATTTTGCAGCATCCTGATAATACCTCATTTTAAACAATTATCAGTCATCTTAATATGAATGCAGTTTACATGTAATCAAAATAATCAGAAATTATTCAGCGTTTTTGCATAAGGCAGAGTTATAATTTCTTTAAATATTTGTGTTCTTATTTTATTCTTACCAATCTTGTGAGATAACTATTAATTATCCCCATTTACAGGTTAGGAAAAAGAAATGACTCGTAACCCATAAATCTAGCAAAACCATAGACAGGGTGCAAAGCGAGGCTATCTGACACAATCACTTACTTTTCTCCATATGAAAGGCTGCATTTATGATGACACTTGAGATTTTAGGCACACATCTGATTAAGCTGTGCTCTGTTGCAAGTGGGTTATATTTGCTATTGCTTATGAAACCCGAGCCATCTTCATCTTTCAGGGAGTAATGACCCAGGTGTTAATCACCTGAGTGCTGGCCCACTATGAAGAGTTTGAACTGAAATGCTCAAATTTCGTTATTTTGCGGCTCTTACAATTATGTTCAATATTCCGACAGAATGGGGAACTGCTGTCCTTCCATGAAGACATGACACCTGAATGGTTTAGAAGCTTAAGGAGATTTAAGCCTCTAATCAAAGGCCGGTCATGAGTAAAGTCTGTCAAAAATCTTTTTACCTGGGGAGATATAATACCAGCATCCTCGACATGGAAGACGGTGGGCTCTTGCACCTGGATGTATACCTGGCATCTGGTTCCAGGTCACTAGGAAAGAAGAGGACCTGAGGCCAGGATGCAGGATGCTGGCCATGACCTTTAGTTAAACTTACGACCATCTTACGTGCCTGTGCGGAAGGCACATTTAGTAGAGATGTATGTGCCTTCCATGGGCCTAGAATGAATTACTGCCTTGTTAGAATAAGAGTGAAGGGAGGTCTCTGGAAGAACCAGATTCTGATTATTACTGAAGGCAGTAGAATGGACCATCAGTGAGACAATCCCTGTACATAATTATTATTTATTACTATTGAACAATAGTATCTGCTGTGCACCAATCCGGTTCACTGCCATATATAACATTGACATGCTCTTGGCCCTGCTAAATCAATACCTTCTATTGCAGACTATCAAGATGACTTTTGTCCTTTATCTGCCCCCACTCCCCTTTTCAAAATGGGAGATGTGTAGAGTGGGATATCATTTTTAGTTTTTGTCATTTCAAGATTAGCACCTACAGATGTTCTTTGCTTTACAACAAGGGTTGACTGGTATTTGTTTTCTTTTTTGGTTGATTCACATGATAAAATCAGCACATGTTTTTGCTAGGAAAAAAATGAGCACATTTAGTACAATATTTTTGAAAAGGAAAGATGAGTGGGGAGCAATGGAAAAGGTGTAGGACTGAGAATCAGGATGTCTGAGATCCAGTATTAAACCCATCCCTGCATAACTCAGAGACTGGGCTCTTATAATGATTTTGCTCCTATGAGAGTTGCAGCATGTTATTGTATTAGTAATCTTTGCGTGCCAGTTTCCACATCTGCACAATGGCAGGTTTGGAAAAAATCAGAGCTGTCACCTAGAGAGCATGCATACTATCACTCATAATTTCTAGGCCTGTAGCAGACATTGCTAATCAATAGCATTTCTCTTTCTGATCAAGCCAAAATACAGCATCTACACTTCTATAATAAATGAGGGTGTGTACTGAGCAGAGATAAAACCTAATGCGGTTGAATTACATGCGTGCTCAGGTTTCTTAGACATCCCAGGATCCTGAAACAAGGGTCAGCTTCCTGAAATGTTAAGCCAAGAGCCCTCCATATACAGGTACTAAACTTATCCTTTATACAACTTTCTGAATTCATTTCAAAGTGAGAGGGCATGAGAAAAATTCAACAAGAAAAAAAGAAAACAAACTATGAATGTAACACAAGATATTCTTATCCACAGGCTGCATTGTTTATAGTATAGCAGATCTGAGTCCAAACTACACTCATTCTAGATCTATTTTGTTTCGGTCTCCCTTCTTCCTCCTTTTCTTGAACAGTTCTCACATTCTCTTTCTCCCTATACTGTTTGAAGTTGACTCTTAATAAAAATTCATAATTGTGGCACCGGCCATGTTTTTTTTTTATCACTTTTTGGGCTTGTTTTCTGTAATCATTGAATGAATAATCTTAATCTGTATCATTTATGGCTTCAGAAGGAAAGACCTTATATATGTGTAGTCACACAAATGCAAAGTGAAAAAACAGACAAACAAAGAAACCACTCTTAGGTGCTACCAAGCATTGATTCTACTGCTATATTATTCTGGATAACGAACGGCTGAGTGTCTCCAATGAGTGTTTGTCTTACCATATGTTTACTTCTGTTTGTTATTGTGGAAAAAATTAGTTAAGTATACATGAATAAATAATTCTTTATGATGCTATTTTGAAAGAACATGCATTTTAATGAAATTGGCCTGCTGTTTCTAATGTAATCATATGTACACCAGGCTGAAAGTAGTATCAGTTAGCCTTCAATTTTAAGGAGTATCTGTATTTCACATTATATCTCTTCTGTTAGCTAGAAAGAGAATGCTGGTATGCTCATTAAAAGATGAGTTTTGAGTAAAGATTGGGTAGAAACTTTAACTGAAAGCATAATTTTTTTTTAAAGATTTTTATTGGGGAATTGGGAGATAGGAACAGCGCTGGGGAATTGGGGGAAGGGGAACAGACAAGTTGCTGTCCTTTTGTTCTTCAGTCTAGTTGTGGAGGATGTTGCTTCACTAACCCAAGTTGGCACCATCATTGCGCTCTTCCCAGGTGAGGCACATCAGTCGCCGGCTTCTGGACGGCCGCTCACTGCGGCTGCTGGCCGCTCACGCTGGCTGCTGGCTACACACGGTAGCCCATGGCAACCCACTGCCACAGGGGCTGCAGCCTACGCCGTCGCCGGCGACTCACGGCAGCCCAGCTCCAGGTTGAGCTGTTGTTCAGCATCTTAGCAGTAGAGGGCAGTGTTACTGGCCCTCATATGTGGGATCTGAACCAGGGCCCTCTGGTGTCTCAAGCCAGCTCTTAACCAATGCACCACTCAGCCGGCCCATAAAATTTTTGATTTATAAAATATGTGCATCATCTCTCACAAAACACAAGTTTGCTCTTATAGTTAAGGTTATTTCAAACCAGGTTAACATAACTGAAATATGTCACATACATGGTAGATTGCCTTACAGGGAGGGTGGGGGCTCTGAGGGAGAAATTTCATTCCAATGGAAAGATGAATGAATGAATGAATGAATGAATCCCTTGATTATGAATGAGAAGCAGCATGATACAATATGGAGTCCAAGATTTTTGCGAATGCAGGCTTGTGTCGTAATTCCAACTCTGTCATTTACTTGTGACCTTGAATGACTCTTCAGATTCTCAGACTCTTGAAGCTCTCTAAAAATGTTCTAGAAAACAAAATGGATAAATAGGGTCTATGTAGGATCAATTTCCCCAACGATGACACAAAAGGTCGAACAGAAAAGAAAACAAATGGACTTGATTTATATATTAAACATATTTTTAGGCAAAAACAATCATTAATAAAATTAAAATATGGAACTACCTGTGTTATATGATACTTTGTCATATACAAAGAACATTTATACAACAGTGAGAAAAAGAGCTACCCCATTCATAGGAAAGGACCTGAACCGCTTCTTTAACAAATATTCTTGCAGTGTTTGGAAGGGGAAGGGGGATTTTTAGCCTCCTCTCCTGACATCACTACCTCTAAGAATAAGAGAGAAGAAACATTTCTTTTCTGTGGCTACACCTCTGACCACGCCCTCCTTACAAGCACTACTACAGTATAAAGAAGCCAAGAATCTGATACGTGGGACCACGCTTGCTTTACGAATGGAAAAAGTGACTGTTAGTTATAGGTCAGGACTCTCAATAGCCTTTTATTTATGGTGTTTCTGTGTTTTTTTTTTTTTTTCACATTCTGGCTCCCGGGGAGTAAGCAAAGCCATGACAGGTACACTGATCTTCCATCTCTCTCGTTTCCAGGTCTTTCCTTCCCTCAGGGCTTCTACATCATGATAACACAGGGGTTGCCCCTGGGAGGCTGATTGGCTAAGGTGACATTTATACTTGGAGCAAAGATGAAAAAAGTATTATTTGGACCTTCAATACAAGCTGTATTCGACAACCTGGGAACCTTGTATTGCATGTCTGCGAAAGAAGGGTGGTGATTGGCTGCTCGTCTGGGTATTAAGGAAGCAGAACTTTGACTGGTCCTATTGCTTTTGCTGGGGTCAGTCTCCAACAAGTAGGTGTTATTCCTTAGGTACTATTCTGCTGTCCTAACTCAGGTGAGAATAACACAGTTTTCATGGGGGAAGTGAAGTTATAAAGCCATGAAGACTTCACAGACTGGGAAAACACCTCTAAGGGATGCCCTTGACTTTCTAATTCCATTCCCACACCTCCACCAGCATCCCTCAAAATTTGGGAACACTTATGGGGCTCTCAGAATTTCTTGCACTTATTTCCTTAAATACACTGCCAGGTTTTTGAATAAGGAATTATTTGAAAGCCACCAAAGCTCTCTTTTAATTTTTCCAAAATGTTACGTATTTGGCATATAATAACTGGACTTTACAGTGTCAATTTTGGGCTTTATTTTGTGCAGGTTTTTATAAATGTGCACTTCAGCCACTATATATCCAAGATGTTTAAAAATTTTTTTTTTACTTCAAATAAGTTTGTTGAGAATAAAGATAACCGTTCTCAAAAGCATGTTGCCAATTGTGCTTTTAATACTGGAATTTTAAACACATCCCACAATTGATATGAGGAAGTGCATAAGTTATTCATAGTCTTTGATTAGGTTTGATCACCTGCAACAACATTTCCCAATGCTGTTCAGGGAGATTTAAGGACATTGATAACGAGGTACACACCCTGACATGGGAAGGTGACCAGGAGAGGAACCTTCACTGAATGTCAGTTTACATAAGCTTTTCTCTATTCATCACAATAAATAAGGAACATAAGGGACAAGGATTGGCAAGTAAAGAAAAAGAAAACCGCATTTAAGGCAAAGAATAGACAGAAGACAATCAGCATCCTAAGCCTTTGTCACCAAAATCACAGTGAAACTGAGGGATTTGAGATGAGCAAAGCTTGTTTCTAGCTCCTGCTTCTCTCTCCTCCATCCTGGTGGCATGACTGGCAAGGAGCTGACTGTGCAATTGCTGGCCTGTGGGCTTATGAGGGTGGCCTTTGACCAGCCATGACCAAAGTGAAGAGGGCTCAGGGGGCAATGCAGCCTCCAGCCAATGAGAGGCCTTGTATTTTTACAGCCATTGTCCTTCACATCCTCAGAACAAAAATGCATAATTTCTCATGATGAGGCCATAGGGTAAAAACCAAGAACTTTAATGACATGAACCATGGGGTATAAAATAATGCTCTCTCTAGGAGAACGTAGAAGCCAGAGAGTCCAAAAGGGTCTTCAGTAGAATCAAGGTTGATACCCTTCTGCCCTCTCCTCAGGCTTAGATCTGGCTTCCAGCGAATCCTTGCACTCTTCACACTGGTCAAACCTGCAGAAACTTTGGGGTGCCTTTGACTCATTCTCTGAAGCTGAGAGGGCTTCATCAGGATCACTTCAGTGGGCTTTTTGATAATAAGGTTTGCAAATGTCCCCCTGACAGGAAATTCTCCCTGTTATATTTGTGCTTTCCTGTTGGACCTGGTGGATTTTGTTTTCATATTATTTAATTTACAGACAGGAAAATCATTTGGATCTGGAGTCCTCTTGATAACACTGCTAATGCAATTGCCGGACTTCCCAGTGGGCATGGCCCAAGCCCTGGAACACTGAATGGCCGTCCTTTCAAAGTTCCAGGTGTGGGTTTCAAGGGTGATCACATGACATTCCATAATCACATTTATGAAAGGGCTAATTAAAAATACAGATGTCTTCATCTCACAATACCCAGACAGCTGAAATATGTATTATTATTTTTTTCTAATATTAAAATTCTGTAACCTCACTTCTCTCCAACAGAAGAAAACTATTAATAGATAACAAAGCTCAGATGGAAGCTCCTTCAGTCTTTTTTCTCCCAATAAATGACAAGCTTTGTTTATGGAGAAAATACCTAGTACTTCTACAGATCAGTACTTTACAAAAATGTTTTTTTTAGACGACTTTGTTTTCCCTTTCAGAATGGCTCAGACACACAGCGTTGTTTATCTTGGGCAAGAAGGTTTTGAAAGGTTTGTAGCCCAGCTCTTCCAACACAGAACTCATGGCCACACAAAACATCCTCTGTGTCTAAGAACAGAGAACTATTAAGGGTCATTCAGTCTTAAGAAGAGGGTTCCTTGTGCTGTGAATGTGAGGCTGCTTCTACCTCCTGGGAGGCAGAATAAACAGAATTATTATCATACTCAAAAATGTCCTAGAGATGCGTGGAACTAAGAATTTTTGCCCTGATGAATGAAAATCCCTTTACAGACATATTATGTTTGTGTGTGTGAACCAGAGCAAATATGTCCTCCCCGCCCCCGGCTCTGGCAGATACATACTTTAGATTTGTTTGTATAATTAAAATAATGTAAACAAATACCAAGTTTATGTTGTACCAAAATATAATGCCCAGTTAAGGTGCAAAGCTATCTTGAAAATGCTTATGTGGCCTTTTGTTAATTTTCTCTTTTTCTTTGTTTCTTCCCCTTCCTTCCTTCCTTCCTTCCTTCCTTCCTTCCTTCCTTCCTTCCTTCCTTCCCTCCCT